>NC_142813.1:40856569-41077302 GCF_049724085.1 Artemia sp. Qi Xiang Cuo | reverse complement strand
AAAACCTGTTTGGTACGGGCGCGTACGCAAAGTATATACCTTCAAGCAAATTCCATATGATATTTCAAATTACTATAGCTTCTATAGAAATGGTACCTCTTTGCAAATGACCCTGGTAACCCAATTACTTGAAAACCTACACACATATCTATGCCTCAGGCGTAGGTTTGCGTGTAGGGTTGAAAGTGCATATGGCCTTACTACTCACATTAACGATTACTGCTGCTGTACATTCTTGAATCAACATACATCTATGACTGGATGTATTTCCTTTTGCCTTTATATTACTGCGCACAAATTTCTGTGAAAAATTTTCATTCTATTTCAATTTTCCATCCAATCTCGAGTATTAGTTTAGTTCTAATGAGACTTATACATTCCTGGTTTTCTGCGGCCCGGTATAATCTCTTTGAAAGTAAACTAATACTTATGTGAACAAGTGCTCTCAAAGTTGAAAAATGTGAAGGACACGGCTATCAATTTGAAAATTATTTAATCAATGAATTTTCCTGAAACTTTTGAGTGAGGCAAGGGAACATTCTGCACTTCTTTGGAAAAAGTAAAGATAATGAAATAGTAATGAAAATAGTAATAATAGTCAGCTGATTAGTGAATCAAACAGTTCGTGGTAACGAACTGTAAGTAAGGAGCGACCCGGCTCAATGGTAACCGAAACTCTAAAAAACGGGATTTTGATACCAATAGATACATCAAAAGAATCAGATTTTAATTCTGATTTTAAATATATAAGTTTCATTAAGTTGAATCTTACCCATCAAAAGTTACGTGCCTGAGAAAATTTGGCTGATTTTCGAAAAAAGGGGGAAAGACCCCCTAAAAGTTATAAAACCTTAATGAAAATCACACCAGCATATTCAGCGTATCAGAGAACCCTACTGTAGAGGTTTCAAGCTCCTATCTACAAAAATTTGGAATTTTGCATTTTTTGCCATAAGAAATATCACGGATGGTTGTTATTGTTTTTTATTTTTTTTTTTTTTTGTTGGTGTTATTTTTACCCAGGGGTTAAAGTATAGACCCAGTGGTACAATAAAAAAGTGGGAGGGCAAATTTGAACGGAAAATAAAATTTATAGTGCCCATTTTAAGTGACCAAAAAAAATGGAGGGCAACTAGGCCCCCTCCCACGCTCATTTTTTCCCAAAGTCACCCGATCAAAATTTTGAGATAGCCATTTTGTTCAGCATGGTCGAAAATATGATAAAAATGTCTTTTAGGATGACTTGATCCCCCAAAGTCCCCAGGGGGAGGGCTGAAAGTTATGAACTTTACTCAATGTTAACATATAGTATTGGTTATTGGGAGGTATACAGACTTTTTAAGAGGAGATTTTTTCTGGTAGGTGGGGGAAGGAGAGGGTGGGGGGCTATATGGAAGGATCTTTCCATGAAGGACGTTTTCATGGGGGACGGGACATTGCTATGAAGGGGGCGCCGTATTTCCCAGCATTATTAAAGAGAAAGATCAGGAATTAAATAAAAAAAAAACAAGTTTTTCAACTGATCAACTGATTGTGATTAAGAGGTCATTTTTAAAGAACTGGAAAAAAAAATTCGAACTATAGTTTAAAGAGCAGGGTATTGACTAGGGGGCGAACCCCCTAATATACGTGTTAAAAATTTATGAATATAGAAGTTCGTTACGTAAGTTAATTCTAAGTTACGTATATTTATTACTAATAAAAACGTTCGTAAATAAAATTAAACAAGTTTCGAGAAAGCCATTTAACCAAATATAATATGCAAATTTTGTTTTAATTATTCATGTACGGTGAGCCAAAATCAAAACCTGCATTAATTCGAAAACGTTCAAAAATTAAATAAAAAAAACAAGTTTTTTTAACTGAAAGTAAGGAACGACGTTAAAACTTAAAACGAACAGAAATTATTCCGTATATGGAAGGGGCTGTCCCCTCCACAACGCCTCGCTCTCTACGCTTAAGTTAGACCCTTTCTCACAACTCTATTTTTTTAAACAATAAAAAACTTTAGCGTAAAGAGCGTGGCGTTGAGGATGGGACAGCCCCTTCATATACGGAATAATTTCTGTTCGTTTTAAGTTTTAACGTCGTTCCTTACTTTCAGTTAAAAAAACTTGTTTTTTTTATTTTTAGACTTACCAAAGCCTCCCCAGTCCTTGTCAGAAAACATTACAAAGAACATTCAAAAAGAAGGCGAAAAGAAAAACATAAAATACCACGAAAATATGATTCCAACTACCTGAAATTTGAATTTGTTCAAGGGCCTGGTAGTGATCTGGACCAATGGCTTCTTTGTGTTATTTATCATGAAAATTTATCTGACGCTGCCGTGAAACCATCAAAACTTAAAATTCACATGCAATCAAAACATCCAGATTTACTTGACAAACCACTTGAGTATTTTCAAAGAGCGTATGAAAAAGCAAATAAAGGCTTTAAAAAATAATGTTACTGAAGGTAAGTCCCTATTAATAGCTCTACTTGATAGCACTCCAAATTGCACAGAACAAACAGCCATATACGATTGGAGAAGACTAAATCAAATCTTGCATATTACAATACTATTAAGCTGTTTTGGGAAAACAGGCTATCGAAAGACTGAAGTTAATTCTTATGTCTGCTAACACTTTCAGAAGCAGAATTGAAGATATTCATAATCAAGTTATAACAATGGAAAAAATGTACCATTTTATACAATTCAACTTGATTAATCTGTAGACGTCCGTAACAAAGCACTTGTCCTTTGTGTTGTAAGGAAGCAGTTTCAAGAAAAATTACAAGAAGACTATTATTCCACCTGAACTTGCAGGGCAGAGTAACTAATCTTCAAGATTTTTAAAGCACTTGATAGTTTTTTCCTGAAGCACGAAATTGAATGGAAAAAATGTATTGGCATTTGTACAGACGGTGCTACAAACATGAGAAGACATCGCTCAGGAGTTGTTGCAAGAGTGAAAATTGTTTGTCACCCTGACATAGTGGATCTTTCCTGGTGGCAAAAAAATAGGAAATGTTTGACTGAGGTTTTACAGGATCGTTAAGTTTATCACACCCTTTAAACCTTAAATTACCTTTCCTCAGATATCGGCTAATCTCACCAGTCTCAAAGTTAGCACACAAAGCATGAAATGTATGGCAATAAACCACCCGGATCCAATTTGCTTAGCTGTTAACGAAGTGGGAATGGTGCCGACTGAGATTTTTGCAGACCTCCAATTCTAGCTCTGGTTTCCAGATCGACGATCAGCTCGGTTCTGACATTTATGTCAATTCCGACAAGGGTTATCGATCACCAACACTTCTTGGAAATTATTCGGTGTAAGCTTATGTGCAAGAGTATGAAGAATGTTATCAAGCACATTAGCTAAATTTTACAACAATGTACAGAACGGACATCGTCAGATTGGCTTCTGAACGATTTGATTCTAGTGGCTATGGGAAGGGCGTTCCATCTTTTTAATAGGTATGGTTCTTCAACTGGGATGCTAGTCAAGCTATATAAATTCTAAGAAAAAAGAAGGAAAAGTCTAAAAACACTACCTTGACTTTGATTTTTGCCGGCAAAATCCTTGGATCTAGTAAGTTCATGATTTTGCGACAAGTTGGGATAATGTATAGATGACAAGTAACCATTGCAGAAACAGGATTTCCTGGTAAACCAAATAAAACCTTATTCTTCGCTTCGAAGCAGCATGTAGCAAAAGTAATTGGTTTCCTTTTCAAACAAAAACCAGAATAAAGAATGCAGGTAAATCATCGTAATATGCAACTAAACTAAATTACTTGTAAATTAAAAATTTGCTAGATAGCAAACTGAAAGTAAATGAAGTATTCATCTTTGAAAAACGTGTCAAAAATTATTTTATATGGATTTTGCTACTTTTTAAGGGTCGGAAAAACGCCGGGGGGGGGGGGGGTCAAACACAGTCTATATCCATCACCTAATATTCTTTCATTCATACTAAATAAAATTCTACAAATTTTTTTCATACTAAATGATTTGCTTTTCTAAACAACAGTAAAAGCTATGGAAGATGAGTTTGATTATTGAAAAGGTAATCGTGGTTATAAAAGTTAGGCGACATAAAATCCTGTTTAAATATAACTGTACAAACAAACATATAGGGTGTCAACTCGAAGGCACCTAGGGTGTCAGATCCTAGTGACGAAGCAGCAATGAGACGAAATCACATGGAAAATTTTCGCAAAGTATCACAACCATCAAAAAGACACCTTAAAAAGAGCCAAAAGAGGTTGAATCTAGCCCTGGGCTCACCTAGAAATACGATTTAAGAGAGAAGGGAAGGAGATCAAAACTATAATTTGGTTATAGGGGGGGGGGTCACTTACTTGTGTACAGTTTTTTTTTTCGTTAATGAAGAATTGCCAAGCCTATATTTATCTTCAAGTTACACATTTGCAATTTTATAACATTACTTTCGCCAAAGCTTAAAATAGACTATTACAATGATCATAGTGTTAAATTTACTGTAGCATTAAGGAAAAATTACTGTAACATAAAATCACCCTATGAGGGAGAAGGGGCTAAAGTACTGCAACCCTCCCCTTTCAAGTTGTCCCTTGGTTTTAGCTTAGAAATACGCAAATATACAGTAAGAAACAATAGCAGTACCGTCACTTCTTACTCAAGCTACTAATATTGTTTTTTATTGATATTGTTGCCACCCCTTAAAATTTCATATTTATCATTGCCACCCCCCCCCCCGGAAAAAACCTGGGTACGTGCCTTACCTCACTCGCTTTGGCCATTAATTCATTTGCATGATTGGTTGATCTGCATAACGCAAAAAAAATCGCCAAAGACAGCATAACTTCCCGACATAGTCGAAAGGGAACCCTCAAGTGACAAGAGGTAAAATAAAGAGAATTACTTCACAAGGCAAAACAATTATGAAATATGACTTTAAACTTATCCCGAGCAGAATAAAATGCCCAAAACATCTTTAATTCGTCAAAACAGAGCACTTTCTTTTGTCTTTCGGACTATAATATACTATTTTATCTTATAATATATTATTTAACATACTAATTTGTATACTGAATTATATTACACTCAAATTAATTATACTAAGCTTTTCTAAATTTTCTTTGAAATGCGTAAGATTCGACATTACCAATTTATACGAGGCATAATTCTCTGAACTTTGTGAACTGTTATTTCACAAAGTAGCCTTGGATGGCTTCACGAAAGGTATTTTGGGTCTTATCCCAATCAAATGATATTCGATGCTACGTTTATGCACGTATCCCTAAGAACTTTTGGCGAATCAACTTTTTGGGGGTAATACTACCCCCCCTGCGACATAATTTGCCCCCCCCCTCGAAAAGAAATCCTGAATAAAGTCCAGGTCTGCCACTTTCAAAGTGACTAACTTCACGATATACTGGTCATATTAAGGCAGAAAATATGCGCACGAGTTGAAACTGTAAACATTTTTGGGTGATAAAACACAAAAAAATGAAACAGTTAACACACGACACCACAATACACGTTATCGAGTCGCTAGTATGTGTAGTAAATGTATTTTCTTGGTTTCAGTCTTATTTGAAGAATAGGTTAATTTCTGTTGATCCACTTTTCCGGTCACCCTCACAAGTAAATTTTGGCGTCCCCCAGGGATCAGTTTTAGGGCCTGTGCTATTTTTGATTTATTTAAATGATCTTTATTATGTTGTAAAGGAGCAGAAACTTATTAATTGCTGTAGGCTTTGCCACCCTAACCCTTCCCTTGCCCATATTCCTTCCATTGTGGCAACTATAGTTCGCCTTCTTCTGATGTCCTTGTTTGTTTTGCTGATGACAGCACACTTGGCACTTCGGGAAACTGCGAATCAGAGCTTCGATTGAATTTGGAAAATTTGTTTGAGACAGTAATTTTGTGGCTTGATGCTAAATATCTTACCCTAAATTTTTCTAAGTCCAGTTTTTTTATTTTTTTTTTCGCGTGTTTCTCAGGTTTATCCCCACTTATCAGAAATTCACCAGCCAAATGGGATAATTCATAGATCTAAAGACCGATATGTTCGTTTTTTCGGCATTCTTGTTGATGAAAACCTATCTTTCAAACGCCACATTGATTTTATTAAAATGAAGATATGCAGGAGTCTCGGTATTTTAAGGAAACTTAGACATACTTTTCCTGGATCAATTTTGAAAATCCTTTTTCACTGTTTAATCCAATCTTACGTTTCTTACTGTCCAATAGTGTGGATGTCAACCTTTCCTTCACTGTTAAAACCACTTTCTAAGGTTTACAATAAAGCTAGAATTCTCATTCAGGAAACTAATTGTTCATTAGTTATCCCATTACATGATCTTGAGTCAGTATACCTTCTTTCATGTGCATGTTTTACCTTTTCTCAGATTCATGGTGACCTCCCCCGGCCCCTAAGTGTTCCGGTAGTAGGGATGACCTATCGACTCCAGGACGAACACTTGTGCTGCCATCTACAATTGAGTCTAACGCCAAGCTAACATAATTTATTCAAGGATTATTGATCGAGTCTAATGGGGTCAATGTCCCCTTTTTCAAGGTCGATTTATTTGTGGTTTCTAGGTGTAATGACTCCGGGGCAAATTTTGCACATGCGCATTGACGAGAAGAGATGTATCGATCGACTCAAGGGGAGAGAATTTCTGTGAAAATGATTTACATAATCGAAGGGGAACTAGTTTACTGAGAAATTGATTTGCATAATCGAGGGGAATTATTGATCCACGAAAGGGGAATTTATTTCTTGTTTCTAAGGGGAATTATTGATCCATGAAAGGGGAATTTATTTGTTGTTTTTTAGGGGAATTATTCATCGATTAACAGATATAGAAACGATATCACTTATTTCATGGCAATTATATGGGACCCTAAGGAAATAAAAATTCTATTTTTAAATATGGTTTTTTTAGTTTTTACGGACAGATATAAATTGATATTCTATCTGTACATATGGACTCTCTGATCTTTAGTGAGAGAGATAAATTTATATTCTATCGAAACCATAAAAGTGTAGCTAGGAACACCTTCGAGATGAAGATAGATTGAAGAGATTAAAGCGGGAAATAATTTCAAGGGAATTTCAAATGTGACAGTACAGGGATGCCAAAACAAAGGAACACGCAGAAATTACGTTTAGGGATTATTTGGGCGACACCGTATGAGACAATTTAGAAGATGATTTAGGCGAAAGAGTTGACACATTTTAGAAGACGATTTGGGCGAAACAGTTTGAGACATTTTAGAAGATGATTTTAGAAGATGAATTAGAAGATGATTTGGCGTGAAACTCTGTGGTCGTTATAATACACAAGTTCCATTTGAACAGTGTTGTAAGGTCCCCAACCCCAAAGGGCCCCCCTACCCCAACCCCAAAGGGCCCCCTACCCAAACCCCAAAGGGCCTCATATCCCCCGGGCCCCCCAAACGCCCCAAGACCTCCAATGGCCCCCCAGGTCCTCAAAGGCCCCCTCGAACCCCAAAAGCCCCCCGGGAGGTCAATTTATTTGTTGTTTCTTAATGTAATGACTCTGAGACGAAGTTTGCACCTGTGTATTAAGGGGACGATGAATTGATCCACTCGAGGGGAAGTGGATTTCTGAGGAATTGAGTTACATGATTGACTAGGACAAGAGGGGAAGTAGATTTCTGAGAAATTGATTACATCAAAACCTTGTACGTCCCCAGGGAATAGCTTATAACCCTTGTCCTGAAGGCTGTGGGGGAGTGTCCTCCTCAAAAACATAATTTCTAATTTCAACCACGCTAAACAAAATGGCTATCTAAAAATTTTGATTGGATGTGTTTCTGGAAATGGTGGGTATGGAATGGGTGTTAGTTGCCTTCCAATCACTTTGACTATTACAAAGGGCACAATCCACTCCAATTTCGAATTGAATGAGCAGTTTTCGAGGTTTCCACGACAACTTCTTCGATACGAAGTGCCCTGCTCTAAAGGAAACAAATAATAAATAATACATTGTGCCAACATTGTTCTTACATGCCCACAGGGCATAACTTAAAACCTTTCCCTGAGGGTTGTAGGAGAGTTTCCTCCTCAAAAACATATTTTCTACCTGGAAATCAACTACGCTGAACAAAATGGCTATTTCAAAATTTTGATTTGATGTGTTTGGGGGAATGATGGGCATGGGAAGGAGGGGGGCTAATTGCCCTCCAATGACTTTTGACTATTAACAGGGCACTAGCCACTCCAATTTCTAATCGAATGAGCCCTTTTCGAAGTTTCTACAACAACTCCGTCGATACTAAGTGCCCGGGTATGGAGAAAAAATAAATCATACATTGTGCCAACATCGTTCTTTACTTAGGCAGCGCTATCGCGCTGCCTATGATAGTCATCATGGGCATTTCTCCACGAAATCACCGAAATAAAGTTCTTTTTCAGAGGAAGAGAAGAGCAGGAAAAAAAATTACTGTCTAAGTAATGACTCCTACACTGAGATGAATCTAAAATCAACAAATAAAAATTAATATACCTGCAAGAATTTATCACGAAAGTTTTTAGTTTATCAATCAGAGTCTTCACTTTTTGATTTGAAAACTTCGCAATTATTTCTTCGACATCGATTTTATTTCCATCTCTAGCCTCGATACTCGATTGGCCGTTTCCCATATCATCCCCGTAAGATATTAATACTACAAAAAGCAGCTATATTCTCGATGGTCTTCTCTCTGAGCAAAGGAATCAATCTCCCTTATAAGTTCCTAAAAATAGAATCATTATTAGAAAAAAGACTTTAACAAATTAGTACAAGACAGGATAGTGAGAATAAGCATGAAGTTTTTATGGACTTCGACCCAGGAAAACAACCAGAAGCCCCGTTAAGATTCACAAGAAAATACAGGCTAAAAGGACAAGAAAAAGCAATTAAACTGTAAAACTGCCATGAAAATTGAATAGTCAATATGGCTGTATGATTTATAAGCCTCACACTGACTCAGCAGACCGCAAAACCAGCCTGAACTATTTCACGAGAAAAAGAAACGGATTTATTCCATGCATAATTTTTATGTTTTAATTTTGTGGTTCGTTTTTACAAATATTTATGATCTTCTTGTGTATATATATAATAATAATATAATAACATTTATTGACCCATCATCTACAAAAATAGATTATAGAGGAGCACTACAAAAAGAAAAAAGAAAAGAAAAAGAAAGCAGCTTCAAAAAGATAAAGATACAACACTTAGTGTAATTCACGACACTCAAATAAATGCAGGTGAGAAACGTCGTCTATCTATTTTAACTTTTAGCACTGAATTATTTCGAATGCTAAACCATTGTTTAGATGGCTCTCTAAGACCATATTTTTCAAGGCGGGAATCCCTATAATCCCTATATTTATAGTGGCACTTTTTGACGTTTTCAGTGTCTCTAACTGACAGCATGTGGGATGCACCAGCAAGGTAGGTTATGTGTAATTTCGAATTGAATCAGCCCCTTTTAAAGTTTTACGAAAACTCTATCTATAAAAATGTTATATACCCCCCAGGGTATAACTTACGACCTTTGCCATGGGGGCTCTGAGGGGTTCGTCATCCTTAAATATATAATTTTCCAGAACTTTCAACTACGTTGAACAAAATGGCTATCTCTGAACTTTGATTGAACGTTTTTGGGAAATGGTGGGCGTGAGAGGGGGGGTAATTACTCTCCACTCATTTCGACTATTAAAAAGGGCTATTTCAATTTCCAATCAAATGAGCCCTTTTTGAAATTTCTACAACAACTTTCTATATAACCTTATATGCCCCCAGGGCATAACTTACAACCCTTGCACTGAGGGCTCTAAGGGGGTTATCATCCTAAAATACCTAATTTTCAGAACTTTGAACTACGTTGAACAAAATAGATCTCAAAATTTTGATTGGATGTGTTTGGGAAAATAATGAGCGTGAGAGGGGCGTTAGTCGCTCTCCAATCACTTTCAACTATTAAAAAGGCACAAGCCCTTTCAATTATTAATTGAATGAACCCTTTTGAAGTTTATACGACAACATTTTCTATAAAAACCTTATATGCACCCAGGGTCCAACTTAAAACCCTTGCCCTGAGGGCTGTGGGGGGGGTCATCCTTAAAGACCTAATTTCCAAAGTTTTCAGCTACGTTGAATAAAATGGATATTAAAAATTTGATTGGATGTGATTTGGGAAAAGGTGGGCGTTAGAGGGGGTTAGTTACCCTCAAATCACTTTGGACTATTAAAAAGGGCACTAGCCCTTTGAATTTCCAATCGAATGAGCCCTTTTTCAGTTTCTACGACAAAGATTTCAATAAATACCTTATATACCCCGAGGGCATACCTTATAACCCTTGCCCTGACGACTGTAAGGTGGGGAGGAGTGTCCTGCTCAAAGGTATAATTTCCTGAACTTTAAACTTCGTGGAACAAAATGGCTATCTAAAAAAGTTGATTGGATGTGTTTGGGGAAATGGTGGGCGTGGAAGGGGTGTTAGTTGCCTTTTTATCACTTTCGACTATTAAAAGAGCACTAACCATTTCAATTTCCAATCGAATGAGCCCTTTTTGAAGTTTCTACGACAACGCGTTCTATAGAAACCTTATATGCCCCCAGAGCACAACTTACAACCTTTGCCCTGAAGGCTGGGGGGGGGGGGGGTAGGGTTGTCATCCTCAAATACCTAATTTCCAGAACTTAAAATTACGTTGAATAAAATGGCTATCTCAAAATTTTGATTGAATGTGTTTGAGGACAAAGTGGGCGTGAGAGGGTGGCTAGTTGCCCTCCAATCACTTTCGACTATTAAAAAGAGCACTATCCCTTTGAATTTTCAATCGAATGAGCCTTTTTTGAAGTTTCAATGAAAACGCCTTCTATAAAAACCTTATATGCCCCCAGGGCATAACCTACAACCCTTGCCCTGAAGGCTGTGGGGGAGTTCCTCCTCAAAAACATAATTTCTATCTGGAAATCAGTTACGCTGAACAAAATGGCTATCTCAAAATTTTGGTTGGATGTGTTTGGGGAAAGGGTGGGCGTGGGAGGGGGGTTAATTTCCTTCCAACCACTTTTGACTATTAAAAAGGGCAAAAGCCACTTCAATTTCCAATTGAATGAGCCCTTTCCGAAGTTTCTAAGATAATTTCTTCGATACGAAGTGCCCTGCTCTAAAGGAAAAAAATAATCAATAACACACTGTGCAAACATCTTTCTTATATGCCCCCAGGGCATACCTTAAAACCCTGGCCCTGAGGGTTGTGGGGGAGTGTCCTCCTCAAAAATATATTTTCTATCTGGAAATCAACTACGTTGAACAAAAAGGCTGTCTCAAAATTTTGATTGAATGTGTTTGGGGGAATGATGGGCGGGCGGGGGCTAGTTGCCCTCCAATCACTTTTGACTATTAAAAAGGGCACTAACCATTCCAATATCCAATCGAATGGGCCCATTTCGAAGTTACTACCATAACTCCTTCGGTACGAAGGGCCCTGGTATGGAAAAAAATAATAATACATTGTGCCAACATCGTTCTTTACTTAGGCAGCGCGATTGCGCTGCCTATGATTTCTGTTCATTTGGATTTCACTGATTTATTGATAATGATTCGGGGCAGTTTCGCTTTATTTGACTTTATTTGACTTTTTGACTTTTTTTGAGTTTCGATTATTTGACTTGATTTCTCCTCAGTTTAGGTTTAAGGGAGCTCTTTACTTATCTTTGAACAATTATTTTATTGAAAAAGTTTTTCGAATTATTTCTGTTCGTTTTTATTGACGGTGTCTTTTTCATAGAAAAAGAAAAATAATATTTTAAATCTTTTTGTGTGTTTTTTTTTTCTATAAGAATCCATAGTTTGACTTGCTATTTGTATAAATGATCTAAAGGCGAACTGGCCAGCCGTGACAAAAAAAATATAAATACAACAAACGGGTCTATGGCCAGTAAATGAAAACGAAAAAAAAAAAACAAAAGCGGATATTTCGCCCGTATCAAACAAGGCGTCTTCAGCGTACAGAAAAAAAAATAAACTAAAATTAAAAAATATACATAAAAATAAAATAGACTCTCCTAAAAATATAATACACAATTGCTTAAAATTTACAATTTGGAGCTACCTTCGTGAAACCACCTCACAAAAGTAAGCAGTGGCGGATTCAGAGGGGGGCGCCCCCCCTTAACGTAGTCTAAAGTCGTGTAATTTACCTAATTAACGCAAGTTTGCGTATAATTAAACTTACTCCTAACGCAAGTTTATCGGATCAACCTATTTTGCCCCCCCCCCCATACACTAAAAAAGCCCTAGATCCGTCCCTGAAAGTAACTGGATTAAACCTTTTAAAATAAGAAATGAACAAGGAATAATTTATTGCGACATAATTTTATGCAAATCTTTTGATGCTGCTTTTCGCTTAGGTTTATTATTTGAACTAACCCCTGGGATATTTTGCAATACTTTATTTTAATTTTAAATATGGGTTCATTTTTTAAAATAGTATCATAAATAGGATCAATATTTATATTCCCAGCATCTCTATTAATTGATAAACCTGCAAAAATATGCTTTTTAATTTCTAATGCTTCAAGAGCCCATTGCTTGAAACCTATATCATTGGAAATGGCTGTTGCCTCCTCGAACTGTACAAAATGGTCCGAATCTTCTGCTGAAAGGCTGAAGTGAAACTGTCTGGAGGTTTCGTATTTTCAAAGTATTATCTATTGAATTCCGGTGCTCAATAAATCTTTCTACAAATTGCTGGTGTCTTCGATCGATGTAAAATTTCGACCGATGTAAAACCCGACAAAATATTCCGTGTTATATCTTTTCCAGAATTTAGAAAGCTACTCAGTGGTCGGATTGATTTAAAGCAAGTTGAAATATTATGTTTGAGTAAAGTTCGTTTGATTTTCTCCCAAAGAATTGGTATGTAAGGCAATGAAATGTATCTATTGGCAAATGTGGGATTCAAAAGTTGAGAACCGTCGATTTAATTACCTCTTTCATGCTTAATATGCCTTTTCTGTATTATTTCGTTTACAAATTTTAGAGGATATCCATTACAAAATAAAATATCTCTCAAATACAATATTTTGCTATCAATATACTCCGGGGAACAAATTTTAAAAAATCTATCAAGTAATGATATTACGGGTCCTTCTTTTTTTTTTTTTTTTACTGAAACTGGGTAAGTTGAACGATAATTTAAATACCTGTCATTATGTGTTGGGTTTCTATAAGCTGTAAAAAGCAAACCATTATCACTCTTTATTAATAAAATATTTGAAAAGGGTAGCCTATCTTGTTTTTCTAGCTCTAGAATAAATTTAATATTTTTTTCAAACCTGTTTAAATGGTCAAGGAACAAACTTAAGGAATCCAACCCATGCTCCCAAAAACATAAAACATCGTCCATAAACCTGCCCCACAAACAAGGAGACAGACGAAAACATTGAATAGCAGATATTTCTATCGAATCCAAAAATAAATTCGCCAGGATTGGACCTAAGGGAGCGCCCATGGCTAAACCGAAGACTTATTGATAAAATTCTCCTGTAAAATCGAAATAAAAAGAATACTTGTTGACCAACGAGACCAATTTCATAATGACTTCGACGTCCAGAGTTGCCAACGTTACATCTTCTATCAATCAAAAATATTTTTGTAGTTAATTTTTTTAATATGAGTTAACATTTTTTAACATCACAATTTGTGTACATAGATACAATTTCAAAACTACAGAGAATTGTATATGTGGCAATTTCTTAATTTGTTTACAACGTCAACTGAATTTCTCAAATAAGATCTGCCGAGTCCCCAAAAGCGGACGAAATGCTATTGACAACCATTTTCCTTATTTAGAAACCGGTGAATGAATATTTGATACAATAGGGCGAAGAGCATTATTCTTGTGGATCTTAGGCAAACCATAAATTTTCGATGCTGAACAACCTCTGGGGAAAAATTTATTATAAAATTGAGGGGTTATTTGTAAGTTGTTTTTTAGTGCTTCTAATTCATGTCGTGTTTCTTTTGTGTATTTTTCTGTGGGATCAAAACCCAGTTTTTTGTAAGTAATCTCATCTGAGATAATTGTTTTCATTTTTTGTTCATAATCACTGCTATCCATTATGAAGAATCGTCAGTTCAATAGATAATGCTCTAAAATTTACAAAACCTCCAGGCAGTTTCACTTCAGCTTTAGCAGAACATATATTTTTTAATTTGGACCATTTTGTGCAGTTCGAGGAGGCTACAGCCATTTCCAGTAATAAAGGTTTCACGCAATGGGCTCTTGAAGCATTAGAAATTAAAAAAACATATTTTTGCAGGTTTATCAATTAATAGAGATACTTGGAATATAAATATTGATCCTATTTATGATATTATCTTAAAAAATGAACCCATATATAAAAATAAAGTATTGCAAAATGTCCCAGTGGTTAGTTCAAATAATAAACCTAAGCGAATAGTAGCATCAAAAGCTTTGCATAAAATTATGTCGCAATAGCTTATTCCTTGTTCATTTGTTACTTTAAATGGTTTAATTCAGTTTATTTTTTTATGTGGTTTAAATCAGGAATAAAAAAAAATACGTAATAAATAACTATAATATTATTTTTTTAAGTTTATTCTATTTTAGTTTTATGTACATTTTTTAGTTTTAGTTTATTCTCTACGCTGAAGACGCCTTGTTTGATACGGGCGAAATATTCGTTTTTTTTTTCTTCGTTTTCATTTACTAGCCATTGACCCGTTTTTCGTATTTATATTTTTTCTGCTATTTGTATATTAGAGAAAATATCTCAACAATTTTTAACAGCACTCACCGTTTTGAAAATCTGGACACAAATAGCATAGTACCTCCAAAAATTGATCTGGAAAATTAAACTTAATACCATTCCCAAAATATTACATCTATGCTATATGACAACCTGGATACGCTTATACTCATTTGATTTAGCTAATATGTAAGAGCAGAAATATCAAAAGTAGTAGCCCTGAAAGTTGCAACTATACCGAACGAAATAGCTATCTCAAAATTTTGATTGGATATGTTTGAAAAATTAATGGGCTCGGGAAGAGGGCTGATTGCCCTCCAATCACTTTTGACTATTAAAATGGGCACCAAAACTTTTAATTTCCTATCGGATTAGCTCCTTTAAAAGTGTCTCTGATATTGCTATCTATGATAGCGCTGCCTACGATATTGCTAATATGCCCTTTTGAAAACCTGCATGTATATATTTTTTTTTTTTAACCGAAACTGCCTCTAAAATTTTTTTAAAAGCCTCGCCTTAATACCTTTAGTGTCATTAGTTACAGCGATCGTAGTAGTATAGATAGTATACACACAGTGCTTTCTGGCTAGATTATAATCCGTCTCAACTGACCCTGATAGGTCCATTTTAATAATGTCTTTCCTGAGATATTACTCTGTCACCCTGTTGACAATCTTCATGCTCAGAGTTTGTTTTGATCTAGTTCAACATCTGCCTCGATATCCCTTGAAAGCTTACTCTTAAAACCCATAGCTTGGATAATAGCAGCAGTTGTAGTAGCAGTAGTAGCATTAGCAGCAGCATGCACATAGCCCCTTTGGTTTCCTTCAACATCTCCCTCAACACACATTGAAAGTTTCAATTTAATACCATAAACCGTTCCTGAGACATTGCTGACATGTCCTCTAGACAACTTGTATGCGCATAGTGTGTTTCGATTTAGTTCAATATTAAATAAAAAAAAACAAGTTTTTTTAACTGAAAGTAAGGAACGACGTTAAAACTTAAAACGAACATAAATTATTCCGTATATGAAGGGGGCTGTCCCCTCCTCAACGCCTCGCTCTTTACGCTAAAGTTTTTCATTGTTTAAAAAAAAATAGAGTTGTGAGAAAGTCAAACTTTAGCGTAAAGAGCGAGGCGGTGAGGAGGGGCAGCCCCCTTAATATGCGGAATAATTTTTGTTCATTTTAAGTTTTTAACATCGTACCTTGCTTTCGGTTAAAAAAAACTTTTTTTTATTTAATTTTTGAAAGTTTCAGAATCAATAAAGATTTTGATTTTGGCTCACCGTGCTTGAATAATTAATAAGAAACTTGCATAATAATTGTACTTTTATTTGGTTAAATGGCTTTCTCGAAACTTGTTTAATTTTATTTAAGAACGTTTTTATTATTAATAAATTTAAGTAATTTACGAATTAAATTAAGTAACGAACATCTATATTCATCAATTTTTAAAATGTATATTAGGGGGTTCGCCCCTTAGTCAATACTCTGCTCTTTAAGCAAAATTTCGAATTTTTTTCCAATTCTTTGAAAATGACCCCTTAATCACATTCAGTTGATCAGTTGAAAAATGTTTTTTTTATTTGATTTCTGATCTTTTTCTTTAATAAAGCTGGGAAATCCGGCGCCCCCTTCATAGCAATGTCCCATACCCCATGAAAACTTCCTCCATGGAAAGATCTTCCCATGCAGCCCTCAACCCACCCCCTCCCCCAACCTACCAGAAAAAATCCCCCCTGAAATCGTCTGTATACTTCCCAATAACTAATACTATATGTTAACATTGAGGAAAGTTCGTAACTTTCAGCCCTCCCCCCGGGGACTTTGGGGGATTAGGTCATCCTAAAAGACCTTTTTATCATATTTTCGACCATGCTGAACAAAATGGCTATCTAAAAATTTTGATCGGGTGACCTTGGGGAAAAAATGAGCGTGGGAGGGGGCCTAGTTGCCCTCCATTTTTTTTGGTCACTTAAAAAGGGCACTAGAACTTTTAATTTTCATTCCAATGAGCCCTCCCACGATATTCTAGGACCATTGGGTCGATACGATCACGCCTGGGGAAAAAAACACAAAAAAAAAACAAAAAAAACAAACTAATAAACACGCATCCGTGATCTTTCTTCTGGCAAAAAATGGGAAATTCAACATTTTTGCAGATAGGAGCTTGAAACCTCTACAGTAGGGTTCTCTGATACGCTGAATACGATGGTGTGATTTTCATTAAGGTTCTATAACTTTTAGGGGGTCTTTCCCCCTTTTTTCGAAAATCAGCCAAATTTTCTCAGGGGCGTAACTTTTGATAGGTAGATTAAACTTGATAAAAGTTATATATTTGAAATCAGAATTAAAATTTGATTCTTTTGATGTATCTATTGGTAACAAAATTCCGGTTTTTAGAGTTTCGGTTACCATTGAGCCGGGTCGCTCCTTACTTACAGTTCGTTACCACGAACTGTTTGACTATTTCAGTATTTCCCAAAATTTCGCCTTAATATCCTTAGTTTTAGCCACAGCAGTAGCAGTGCTAAGCTGCCACTTAGCTTTAGTGGCAGTAGTAAAAAAGAAGTAGTAGTAATAGTTGCAGTAGTAGTGCAGTAGCATGATTAAAAGCAGCAGCATTAGGATGTAAATATTTTTAATTAATTATGAACTTTGGACTATTTTGAACAAAATGACTATCTTAAGTTTTAATTGCAGGCATTTGAGGAAAAGAAGGCGTGAGGAGGGGGGTTAATTGCGCTTCGATCACTTCAGACTCTTAAAAAGGGAAATAGAACTTTCAGTTTCCAATCAAATGAGTCGCCTTCAAATTTTCTACAAAAATTTTCAAACTTTACATTAAAAACTTTATATGCCCCGGGGGGGCATGGCTTATAACCTTTGCCCCCAGCCTCTGAGGTGTTGTGTCAATCCCGACCTCGCAGGCATTGTTATATGATCTTTGGACCATTTTGAACAAAAAGGCTATCCTTAAAATTTTGATTGAATACAATGTGGGAAAACAGAGTTAGAAGGGGGGGGAGCTAATTACCCTCTGAGCACTTTCGGCTTTAAAAGAGAAAATAGAACTTTGAATTTCCAATCAAATGAGTCTCTCAAAGTTTATGCGACCAATCCTTCCATAAAAACCTTATATGCCCCTGGGGCATAACTTACAACTCTTTTCATCAGGCTCTAGTGATTTGTGTCAACTCTGGAGGCATTATATAATCTTTGGACTATATTAAACAAAATGGTTATCTCAATATTTCGATCAGATACATTTGGGGAAAAGAGGGCGTGGTGAGGGCTAGTTACCTTCTCATAACTTTCAACTCTCCTAAACGACACTAGAATTTCCGAGCTCTGGTTCAACAAACCCCCTCCAAAGTTTATATGGCCACCCCATTCCATATTTTTTGGGCAATAAAGATATTGATAACAACCTTATACGTCAACAATGGGCAACTAGCATAACTTATAGCCCTTGCCCTGACGGCTGTGAGGAGGAGGGGTTGATATCCCCAAAGGCAATATTACTGGACCTTTCAACTATGCTGAACAGCATTGCTATCTCAAAGTGTTGATAGAATATGTTTGGAGAAATGATGGGCGTGGTGGTGGTGAGGGGGGGGGCTGGGTGCCCACAATTCACTTCTGACTCTTAAAAAGGCACTAGAACTTTCCATTTTCGATCGAATGAGCCTCCTTAAAATGAAATACAACCCTTCCCGGGGTATACGCCTCCCGAGGCATAACTTACAACCCTTGCCCCCAGACTCTAGGTATTTGTGTCAACCCTGGAGGCATTGTGTCAACCCTGGAGGCATTGGACTATATTGAACAAAATGATTGTCTTAATATTTCGATCAGATGCATTTGGGACAAGAGGGCGTGGGGGGGGGCTACTTGCTCTCTGATCACTTTTGACTCTTATAAAGGGCACTAGAACTTCCGATCTCCAATCGAATTAGCCCCGTCCGAAGTTTATACGACCACATTTTCCATAAAAACATTGTATGTTAACAATGGGCAACTAGCGCAACTTATAGCCCTTGCCCTGAGGGCTATGGGGGGCTAATGTTCCCAAAGAAATAATTACTGGACTTTTCAACTATGCTGAAAACCAAGGCTATCTTTAAGTGTTGATAGGAAGTGTTTGGAAAAATGATGAGCATGGTGGGTGAGGGTTGGCTACCCTCACCCACCATGGCTATCCTTTTGAATTTTCTACGACAACTTCTTCAATACGAAGAACCTTGGTCAGAAAAAAAGTAATACATTGATCCCGCTTCGCTCTTTACCCAGACAGCGCTATTGCGCTGCCTACGATACAGCATAGCAACCTAGATGACAGCCATGGTTTCAACGGTTCCTTTTTTCTTGATCATGTACGAACCATCGTACATGTCTTATTAATTATCAAAATCAACATATTATAAAATCTTTGAAAACATATATTTATAGCATTCGTAAGATCGACCAAATTATACCATTCAACTTCCGTAATCTCCTGCTCAAATTTTTCAAGGTTACTCTGGTTAAACACGGGCATTGGACACTTGGGAATTATTGGTGTTGGCTTCGTGGGAATTCAAAACCTCAAGTTGGATTGAAATCCCCAAATGGTCTGATGTATATGTAATAATAACTCTTGGAGTTGAAAAATTCAAATTTGGAAAAATATCTATAGCTCATGAAGGTCAATATTAATTTATTCCGTATCCCCAGCTCGACGTCACGGTCGCAGAAACTTCGGAAGGTGCTCATTGGATCAGAAATTAGGACTTCTAATCCTTTTTTATAAGTCAAAAGTGATTGGAGACAGTACCAGCCGCAGCGGGGGGGGGGGGTATATTCTGAAAGGAGTATTTTACACGGGGATATTTTTCAGAGGGGGAGGGTAAACACCAGCTCTCACTTGCACCATTTATTCTTCAGTGTAGACAGAAACCCAAGGAAGTAAGTATTTGTGAATTTATTGCATAGGCCGCCATCTGCCTCTACACCAATCTTTATTCATCTTCTTAATAAGCAGCTTGAGAAATTACCAACTGGTTCACATCCATTTATGATGCTCAGGGGATTAATTACCTCCTGAAGGATTCAATTGACCCTTAGGGCTGGGCTTATTCCTCTTTGCTCACTGCTACTAAGGGAATCCTTGTTAGTTTCTTTTCCTCCGTTGACTAATATGCTTAAGTCAAGCGGGTCGTCTCGCCTGAGCTGAGGCCGGGGGATTTTATACAAACTGACAGGGTCATTTGTTTTTCAAACCAATCATCCAAAGTTACCTGGTCACCATTAACCCTGTAGAGCCAGAATGCCCCTTGGAGTCAACAGTTCAAAATCAAATAAAAAAATTTCCTACTACCAAAGTCATAGTAGTCTATTCCTGTGCCGAAGGCTCTCAGTCAAAGTGTTTTACTTGAAAAGAATTTTGATTCATCCTCAGTCTGGCTTCTTCTATGAAACCCATAATGATAACACTCCTCTCGTTCCTCCAAAAAGGAGCTCAGTTACCATTACCCAGTTGGGTGACAAGTAAAAGGGTGATCCACAAAAAGCATAGCCCTGGGTCTTGTATACTTGATGAGATAACTTGCACTCTTTGTACCATGACTTCCCTTACCCACACAAGAGGCATATGCGACCAGCGTAACGAGACCAATACCTCTCACCAAATCCTCTCAACATCAACAGTTGACACGACACTTGACGAGATCGCTTACATTCTCTAAGGGTTGAAATCAATAAAAAATAGAAGCAAGGAGCCTCGCAGTGACGGTAAACAATACCGTATGATAATAAAATCCGTCTCTCAGCCAGACGTAGTCAAAGCTCAAAAGCTGGACATGCAATTTGTGTTCAAAATATAGACGTTCTATGTGTCCCGCAGTTTGCATGGAATCACGTGTCTAGCTGCGTTTGTGTTCGTAATTTCAGCCAAGTGATCCATTCTCCAGGGTCATTCTAATGAATATTTCAAATTCTCCCTCAAACAAAGACCAATGCAATTGCACCCTTGCACACCTCAAGCCAAGCTATATTGGGGCAAGCTCACCTTCACTCCCTTTAGTCTCGCGGAGTGGAATCCATGATCCTGGAATCATAGAGCCCCTGTTGTTCCCATATGACTATTTTTCACTATAAATTCACACTTAGAAAATATACATCGAGATTTCAAGAGCATGTTGGCTTATTGCTTGCAAAATCGATGCTACATTAATGCAATCGCAGTGCAAGACTTTGGCTCACCTGAGGACTCACGCGCCTCTCTTTTGACCAATCCAATCCTTTCGTCTCACACCACTAGGCTCCTCAGGAAGGTAAAGAGTGCATCCCGGGCCCCACCAAAATGTTTTTGGGGCAGCAAGTACCACAGTGCTAGTAATCTGATGTCCACTATATCAGATGGCATATTCGGCCCACAAACAACTCAAGATTCATCAAAAGCTTTGCATGCTCATTTCCTCAGAGAGCCCCCACTACAGAGCAAGATCCAATCTCTTGTTGCTGCAAAATGCAAACCCTACATCCTTTTAATGGACACAGACGCCAAAACCTTGAGACAAAACCCACTCATCATCTCGTGGGCCCCAAAAAAAATATGTTGCTGGGGCAGCAGCAGTCACCACAGTGTTGGTTCATCTCAACATGATGTTATAGAGATTCCTTTGATTTACTCCGTTAAGCACTTGTTTGTTCATTGAATGGGCCCCATGAATGATGCTGCACAAGGGTACTCCTCACACGCGGAAAACCTACTTGTGCACCTCAAACACCAAACACGGGGACGTGTATTAATAACAACGATTAGAAAACTTCTGACCACAGGGGCCAAGAGTCTCCTTTTCGCTTATCAAACGCTAATGATCCTTCCGCCAATTCACCTACGGAAACCTTGTTACGACTTTTACTTCCTCTAAAAGATCAAGTTTGAACAACTTTCAACCACACCACGGGCGGCCCGGAGGCTGCCCTGGCGAGTCGTCCGAAATTCTCACTAAATCATTCAATCGGTAGTAGCGACGGGCGGTGTGTACAAAGGGCAGGGACGTAATTGACGCAAGCTAATGACTTGCGCCTACTAGGGATTCCTGGTTCATGGGGATCCTTGCAGTCCCCAATCCTAACCACGGAAGTGATTCAGCAGTTACTCGGTCCTCTCGGACAGGGAGGACGTGTTGATTCTTCCAGTTTAGTGCGTGTGTGGCCCAGGACATCTAAGGGCATCACAGACCTGTTATTGCTCACTCTCATATGGCTATACGCCGCTTGTCCCTCTAAGAAGAGCGATCCACCACTAGGATCCATTGTTTATTTAGCAGGCCAGAGTCTCGTTCGTTATCGGAATTAACTATACAAATCGCTCTACCAACTTAGAACGGCCATGCATCACCACCCCCTGAATCAAGAAAGAGCTCTCAATCTGTTAATCCTTCCAGTGTCCGGCCCCGGTGAGGTTTACCATATTGAGTCAAATTAAGCCGCAGGCTCCACTCCTGATCGTGCCCTTCGGTCGATTCCTTTAAGTTTTAGCTTTGCAACCACACTTCCCCCGGAACCCAAACACTTTGGTCTCCCGGAAGCTGCCCACGAAGTTATTCAAGTAAAGTCCGCGGATTGCTGGTTGGGCTCGTTTATGGTTAGAACTAGGGCGGTATCTGATCGCCTTCGAACCTCTAATTTTCTTTCTTGATAAATGAAAACATTATTGACAAATGCTTTCGCAGTTGTTCGTCTTGCGACGGTCCAAGAAATTCACCTCTAGTGTCACAGTACGAATGCCCCTGTCTGTCTCTGTTAACCATTACCTCAAGTCCAGAAAACCAACATAATAAGACCGAGGTTCTATTCTATCATTCCAAGCTGTGATATTCAGGTGCGGTGCACCTGCTTTGAGCACTCTAATTTGTTCAAAGTAAACGTATCTGCCACCCAGGACACTCAGCTAAGAGCACCCTGAACGATCAAATGAATTGTCTGATCGAGTCAGTGACCACCGTGAGGTGGCACCACCCGACCAAGACCCATATCCAACTACGAGCTTTTAAAAAAAATTAACTAAAAATAAAGGATTAACATTACACCTTAAAACAAACATACATTGTTCTATATTCTGAAGAGGTTGTGCCCTCCTCAGCATCCTGCTCTTTATGCTAAAGTTTGAATCTGTCACAACTATTAAAGAAAAATTATTCGGCTCGCATACGTCACAGACTATTCTGATTGCCCTTTTATTGAGAGGACGACCAGAGAAATGTAAATTCACAAGGGGTTAGAACTTAAAACTTATACCATCAAATGTGATGAGACCAATTTTTAGTGCCCAAAGAAAGGGCACTAAAAAAATATCTGAAGTAACGATAATCAAAAGTGAAGAAGAAACAAAATTTTTTTATTAATACGCATGCGATAATGAGGTTTAAAAGGAATCGAAATTACAGAATACATAAATATTTCATTTATAAGTTAAGCGACAGCTAAAATTTCAAGCGACAAGAAGAATCAGAACGTGTTAAAAATAAAAGAGACGAGTAAATGATTGTCTGGTTAACAGGCATGCAAAATCAAGTATCTGAATATTTCAGATATGAAAGTGAAGAGCCAAGTGTGCATATTTAGAGGAAGAGTGGAAGCAATAATGAGAACAAGTCCAAAATGAAATTAAGTAAGTATATGTAAATATGACGGCACTAGTCCCTTAGGGCCCAAACAAGCAGTCCTAAATTGTATTTTGTAATATACCATAACAATAAAATATGTTCGGTACTTGTTAAATATTATCTTGTCACATGGGTGCCCATAAGAGGGGGGGCAAGGGGGTGGCTGCCCATCCCTGGCTGAATGACGGTGTCATATGTTTTTATTAATTTAAAAAACTTTACACCAAAAATGTTTTCAAATAAAATTAAAGATCTCTTTTAATTAAAAATGGGCCGAAATTATCTTTGAATCATAAAACTAGAACAACGCACTCTTAACAATTAAAAAAAACTCAAAATAAACAGCACTTATAATTAATTGCCGAGTCAAACTGAAAACGAGCAAAAATCCCCCAGGGGCATACAATGAAAACATCCCCCAGGGGCATAACCTAAAACTCTTATCCCCATACTTTGGGGGATTGTGTCAATCCCAAAAGCCGTGTTATGAGATCTTTAGACTATTTTTTAACAAATGGCTATCTTAGAATTTTCATCGGATACATTGGGGGAAAATATACCGGGGGGGAGGGGGGGGTGTTGTTGTATAGCCGCCCTCCAATAAATTTGACTCTTAAAAATGGTTCTTCAACTTCTGATTTCCACTCCAATGAGCCCCCTCCGAAGTGCATACCCCGTTTCCATAAAAACCTGAAATTCCCTCGGGGCATACCTTACAACCCTTGCCCTGAGGACCATGAGGAGGTTCTCATCCTCAATGACATAATTTCTGGACTTGTAAACTACGCCAAACAAAATAAATCTCTCGTGATTTTAACTCGAAGTGTTAGGGGAAATGATGGGTGTAGGGTGGAGGGGTGGGTGCCCTCCAATAGCTTTTGACTATTAAAGAAGGTACTAGTTCTTTCAGTTACCAACCGACTGAGCAGTTTTGAAGTTTCTGCGACAACAACTGACCATCTTTGAAAGTATTATTAAGGATTTGGAGAATGCTATGGAGTAAGGCATACTCTGGTCAACTTGTAGTAGGGGGGGCGGTAAATCATGTTATATATTAAATACGCAACTTAACCAAACCATGGTACCTTTTGTCCCCCTTAAACCCCATAAACTTTTATATATTCATCCTATTATATTTCATTAGCATTAACCTAACTTGAATTCTTTGGCAGTATATAGAAGTCTCCGCAAAATGCACCTGTACCAATAAATGACTGCAAAGCCATGGTTTCTCATTGATTTACAATATAGAAATGATTGTTTTTTGAGGTTTAAGGGGGAGAAAGGTAGATAGGTTAGGTTAAGTTGCGTACTTATGTATGCTTTAAGTAGGGAAGCCCTAATATCTCCGACGCGAAAACATGTGCTGTCATCTACAATTGAGTCTAACGCCAAGCTAACATAATTTATTCAAGGATTATTGGTCGAGTCTAATGGGGTCAATGCCCCCCCCCCTTTTCAAGATCGATTTATTTGTTGTTTCTAGGTGTAATGACTCCGGGGAGAAGTTTGCACATGCGAATTGATGGGGAAAGATGTATTGATCGACTCGAGGGGAAGTGGATTTCTGTGAAATTGGTTACATAAGCAAAGACGATGAATTATTGTTCGAGTCCAACGGGAACAGGATCACGTGTCTTTTTCTAAGCCAATCAGGGAGTTGGAAATATTAGCGGGACAGGATTGCAGAGAATATAAGGAAAGGCTTTTTGATATAGTTTTTATTAGTGTGTGAATAGAATTCAAAGGAGTTAGAACAGTTTGACTTTACTCATTAGGATACATTTGTAATAATGATGAGTGGAATGTTTACCCTATTACAAGTTGATAGTTGAGATGGTAGCAATGATACAAGAACCCCAAATATTGCGGTGGAAATCACGAGAGGATCACAGCTTTGTCTGCAATGGGATGAAGTATATGCAAGATATGTGATATCTTTAACCAAACTTAAAATGGAGGATTAATTATGCTTCGCTTCAAAAGTTGATATAACGCATGTGAATAGACTCTAATGTGCTTTAAGTGCATTAGTGAAGCATATCGAAGACAATAAGCTGTATCGCTAATTGTACATGTGTAGTATTACTATTGTTGTAATTAACCAATAAAATTGTTTCGAAATCGAAAATGTTCCCTTTCTTTTTGTTATTAAATAAAAAAAACAAGTTTTTTAAACTGAAAGTAAGGAGCGACATTAAAACTTAAAACGAACAGATATTATTCCGTATATGAAAGGGGCTGTCCCTTCCTCAACGCCTCGCTCTTTACGCTAAAGTTTTTTATTGTTTTAAAAAATAAAGTTTTGAGACAGAGTCAAACTTTAGCGTAAAGAGCGAGGCGTTGAGGAGGGGACAGCCCCTTTCATATAAGGAATAATTTCTGTTCGTTTTAAGTTTTAATATCGCTCCTTACTTTCAGTTTAAAAAACTTGTTTTTTTTATTTAATTTCTGATCGTTTTTTAGTTAATGCAGCTTTTATTTTGGCTCAACGTCATTGAATAAGTAAACAAAATTTGCATAAAAATTTTACTTTTCTTTTGCTAAATGGCTGTCTCTAAATTTGGTTCTGACGTAATTTACAAATTAACTTACGTAACGAACTTCTTTATTCGTATATTTTTCTTCTGGCAAAAAAACAAAGTTGCAGATTTTTGCAGATATGAGCTTGAAACCTATATTACAGGGTTTTCCGATACGCTGAAACTGACGCTGTGATTTTCATAAAATTCTTTCACTTTTAGGGGATGTTTCTCCCTCTTTAAAAAACCAGGTAAATTTTCTAAGGCTCGTAGCCTTTGATGAGTAATACTAAACTTAATAAAATTCATATATTTAGAATCAGCATTACAAGCCCATTCTTTTGATACATTTATTGACATCAAAGTTCCGTTTTTAAAAGTTTCGATTACTATTGAGCCGTATCGCTTGTTTTTTTCTTATTGTTTTTTTTTATTATGTATATTTTATTACGTATATGATGGGGTTCTCCCCTTAGTCAATACCACCCTTTTTACGTTAAAAGTTAAAAAAAAATTAATTCACAAACCCCTGAATCACAAAGGCCTTTTAATTAGAATAGATAGCTCTTTTGAAAGCACTAAAAAATTGTAGCTTAAAGAGCGAGGTATTGACTTGGGGGAGAGCCCCCTCATATAAGTAATAATTTCTGTTCGTTTTAAGTTCTAATGTTGGTTCTTACTTTCAGTTGAAAAAACTTGTTTTTTTAAATTTAATTTCTGATCGTTTTTTAAATAATGCTTGGAAATCCGGCGCCCCCTTCATAGAAATGTCCCGTACCCCTAAGAAACATCCTCCACGGAGAGATTCTCCCGAGTAACCCCCTCCTCCAGCCTTCCCCCCCCCACCAGAAAAAAATTCTTCCTGAAAATGTCTGTATACTTCCCAATAACCAAAACAATATGTAAGCAATGGGCAAAGTTAATAACTTGCAGGGGAACTGTGGGGGATAACATCCTGGGAACTTTGGGGGGTTAAGTCATCTTAAAAGACATATTTATTTGATTTTCGACTATGCTGAACAAAATGGATATCTCAAAATTTTAATTGGGTGACTTTGAGAAAAAAATGAGCGTGGGAGGGGGCCTAGTTGCCCTCCATTTCCTCGGTCACTTAAAAATGGCACTAGAACTTTTAATTTCCGTTCCAATGAGCCCTCCTACGATATTCTAGGACCACTGGATCAATACAATTACCCCTGGGGAAAAAAACAAACAAATAAAAACCCACCCGTGATCTTTCTTCTGCCAAAAAATGCAAAATTCCACATTTTTGTAGATAGGACCTTGAAAACTCTACAGTAGGCTTCTTTAATATGCTGAATATGATGGTGTGAATTTCATTAAGGTTCTATTACTTTTAGGGGTCTTTCCCCCCTTTTTTCGAAAATCAGCCAAATTTTCTAAGGCGCGTAACTTTTGATGGGTAAGATTAAACTTGATGAAACTTATATATTTGAAATCATAATTAAAATTTGATTCTTTTGATGTATCTATTGGTACCAAAATTCCGTTTTTTAGATTTTCGGTTACCATTGAGCCGGGTCGCTCCTTACTTACAGTTCGTTACCACGAACTGTTTGAGAATGTTAGGCTAACGAATCATGGTCAGTCTAGAGTCAGTATTCAGAGTGATAGGATTGAAAAATGAATAAATTTGAGAATGAGAGAATTAGATCGAATCTGGTGTTTATGGAAAAACATTTGATTTTGGATGACAATTTTCTCGAGTTATCCTTCAACGAAAGATAGTCTCTCTGGGAACACTTGACAATATAATGAAAACTGATTCTCCCCCATTGGACCATTGTATGAAGCTTTTAGGACGTAACTCAAATGCTTATACTCAATTTATTGATATATTAATTGGAACAAAGCAGAGTAATATCGTGGATATACTTTTGAAAACATTGCCATAAATTCAATGTAGATGGCTCCCCCTTCGAAAGGGGTGACGTCACAGAGTTACTCCTCTCCCATTCCTCCCTCCGAATTTATCAAACGAGGATCATCAGTTTCGTTTTAGCTGTGAGAGAGTTGACATCGGAAACCAAAAAATGTTCTATACATGTCCACTATGCATGTACACTCCTAGCAGTTGGACACAGTGTGAGAATTGTACATTTATTGATGACTATAATGAAAAGTGCAAATTATGTAATCCTTGTAAATAACATAGAGGCTATGCAGTACAGATTTAAGGATGTAATTCATATCTTGAAGAGATTTGTGACTCTCACCCTAGAGGACATCTGTGCTCCAATTGTCACTATCAAAAATGTGATCAGTGGGGGAATACTTACCCCGCTAGGATTGGAAAGAATCCCAAACGTGATTTTAGTTTATTTCTACGAGATTGGTATCGTCGTGGATTTGAATTATTCTAGGAGGAAGAATCTGGTCTACGATTCAACTGTTGGGATAACAAGACAATTTGGTTTCTACGTCATCGTTGTGACGACACTGCTTATTATAACTATAACTATAAACCAAGTGATTTTTATTTGGCAGTTACTGAATGTGATTCACCATTTGAAAACACTGTATGTGAAATTGCTTCAAATAGACAGATTGAAACTCTTGAATTTCATAATATGAATGCAAATACTATCATTGCCTATACAAAGAGATATACAAAGAAAAAGGAATCTTAAATTTCATTTAGTTCAGGATTATTTTTAATTAAGTGTCTTTTTAATATGATTAAGTTATTTATTTGGATTGTTGTTCTATGTGAATGTGGGCCTCTCGGCTATCTTTTAGTATGAATTTATATTTAATAATATTGATCTCTCTTTTTTATATATATATATTCATATTTGGATCCTGGACTAGCTGCTACTTTCATATTATTGTTGTATTATTGTATCTTTGCCGTCGTAATTATCTTTGTATTGTAGCGTAAAAATTTTTATTGTATCTTTGTCTAGGCCTAGTTTTCCGAGCTTGTCTCCCCATGGGCCTATATCAATTATATACATATATATGTTAATAATAAAATGATTGAACTTGAACTTGAAAAAAGAGATATGACTAGAGTGAAGTTACATTATACTGTAGAAAATGTGACCCTGACTTTGCAGCCCATCAAGATCAATATACAGTGAATCCAAATGATTTACCAGCATTAGTGGTTCACGACATTTGCCTATTCACTGAAGAAGAAGAAATCTAAAATGAAGACTGAAAGACATTGTTGTATATATACATTTTTCATTTATTAATAAACAAATTCACATACATTTTTTAGCACTTTACTCGTAGGGCACCGAAATCAATATTATACAGGTCTGAGAGGATATTCTCCACCATAAAGTCGTTCAGACGTGGATTGTCTACATAAATGTTGAGAAACTGCTTGTAAGTATAGCCGTGACATCGGAACACAAAATATAGTAGTGCATGGAATCCACAGCTTTTAGTCGTCAGATCCTGCACTCTCTTCCGATTTTGAATAATAGTTTTCCCACTGCTCTCAATATAGTTGCTGATGTGTGGTTTGTAGAATGTATAGGGTAGACCAAGAGGATCAAAAAATTCAATCGTCTTTGTTGTTTGAAAGATGCACAACCAATGACTATTTGTATTTAGACATGTAGGGGTCCATATTAAATACATTGATTAATTGACTGGTGTTCATGGTGCCAAGTCTAGTAGAACACTGCCTTTAGGAGAGATTTCCCAATAGGTTTCATATTTATTTAGCGAGATTAGTGTAATACACTCCGGTAATGGGTTAGCAAATGTACATTCTAAACGTACACTCCCCGTACGTACTATACTCATATCCTGCGTGCCAGACAAATCCAGTACAATGATACCATGTGTTTTAGCAAACATTTCTTCGGTTATACCATTTTCAAATAGTTGTGAATCATGATCTAGGGTTTACATGGTCAACTCATACAATGTCCAATAGGATTCATCATAAGATAGATTGTAGAGTGGGATACCATTTACTTTGCAGACAAGAGATGAAAGCCCAAACATTTCAAATTTATATGGGCATCCAGTCCACGATCCTATTGCACTAGCGCTTTTCACAAATGCCAAGGCGAGTTTTGACGGAATTACACCATCGATAAGGGATGAGTCGGTGAAGTTGCGTGAGCCGGTCGTAATGTGACGTTGATTGGTGACTGTATGAGGAACAAGTAGTTTAATATTATTAACACTGGCTCTCAGTTTTTCCACTGCCAAAGCAACAGAACTCATAACTTGTTGTTTGCGTACATGAAGTATTGCCGAGGTGAGGGAGAGAGTCACATCAGGTTTGGCAGCAAGTTCTTTTCTCAATATGAAATTGGATGGTGCAAGCGTCAATTTTATATCCACTTTAACATTGGGTGGTAACCATTGGGGTATATTAAATATTCCATGATATATTTTTCCAACTAGATGTAATTCCATAGTTGTAGCATTTTTAAGTGCATCTGTACTATCAGTATTAATAATATATTCATATCCATTGGAGGTGCCTCTCAATTCCTTGTATGACTTGCGTCTCATCAGCATGAATTGCATAAAGCTTGTATAATTTGAGAGATTGTTGCTTGTGCTCACCAGCGAGCCATTTACGTAGACATTGATTTAAAGAAATAAATCATTTAATATGCAATTTTTATAAGATATTCCATCGGCGAGAATTGGCAATGTATTATCGGATTCCCGAAATTTCATTTGTAAATCTATAAATGTCAAAGACATGTCCATAAAGTAGTCTTCATTGGAATACATTTGAAAGTGGATATTATTGGAGAGGGGTTGTTGAGGATAAGATTGTTCATAGTATCCGTGTTTTACACTCACATCAACATTTTCTGCATTGAATAGATTCAATGAGGAGGTGATTGAAGGTTGGGAATCCTTATGCGGTAGGTAGGACATCTTAGGAAAAGAAATCTAGTTTTGATCTAACAATTCTCTTCCTGGGGCTTCTTCTTCTACTGTTTACAGCACGTGTCGGCTTTTTCCTTCTTCTCTTTGACAGGGGTAATGTCTTTCGTTTCTGACCTGAGTAGAGACTGATGAGTGATGCATTGTTTCTCGACCTTTTTAAACCTTTTCCATTTTATTTTAATCTCTCGCCAAGGGTTCGCGCACTGGACCTAAGATTTTCCGAAGCACTTTTTTTAAAATCCTTGCCAGAGCCCCAATCGTATAGTGTAGAGGATGCAAAATCTATTGCAGCCGGTACAATATATTTTCTAGCCAGAGGTAGGGCAGAGAAAAACAGATTAGCAAACCAACTGCCAAGACCATAGCCAGACATTGACGAGAGACCTTTGTAATAGTCCATTCCATTGCCCTGCTGTCTTGGGCCAAGAGTATTAACATAGCAGTCAATATCAGGACAAATGAATACCACTTTTATATTATACATCTTGTTGTTGTTGAACGATGGGTCGAAAATGGCATGTAATCACAGCCAAACCTTTTGTTATTGCTAGAGGGTCACCTAATTCAGTTCGTAGTGTTAACTGACAAAGTTCCAAATAGGAAGTGTTTACGGGGATATACTGAAGATGCTTTATATTGTAATGATGAATATGTTCATCATTGTTTTTTCGTTCAAGAACTCGTAGGAGAGGAGCATTGCTATTGCCAACCCGGGATGCGTCCACGAATAAAGCAAAAAGAAATATACAAGTGTCTGAGGCGAACCCAGGTCGATAATCAGCAAAAATAACATGATCTATCCCTTTAACAGTAGCAGCATTTCTACCACTGATCATATTCTGTTTAAAGCCAAGAACATTTCTCAGATTATCATTGAGATGAATCGTTTCAGTGTCAACAGGTGAGGTAATGTAAATCCTATCATATTCCATTGAATAATTAAAATGGAATGAACCATTCCTACGATATGAGATTTTTCTATTATTTTTTGCACAAAAATCCGTCATATTACCATATTCTTTGTATTTCAATTTGACATGAGGATATTTACTAGATTTAAGTGCTTCAACCATTCATACTCGGCAAAGAGTGACCAATCAAATGGTATAACTTTTAGCTCATATTTACGATCCTTTCTCAGGATGTAATATGTATTTTTGAGAATACAGTCGACAAGAGCCACCTCATACTTTCCATCATCGAATTTAATGGTGGGGGAGAGTTTCGTCCAAAAATCACTTTTTCTATTCAAGTCATTGTAGAGAGAATCAGAAACATTGGACATGAAAGTCACATAAAAGTCATTGGGCATTGTCAATGTCTTCAACACTGGCCCAAGAATCAAATTCTGAGTTGTGTTCTAGCCAATGAACAAAAAGCGGTCTCGGGCTCCTATGCGTTCGAATCTCTAATATCTATTCCTTTTGATTAACTTCACTAGTGCTTCTAAGTTTTTGTAGTTCATATTCATAAAACCCGCCGAGAATCTTATCATCTTTGGTGCCTCATAGTCGAAATGTCTTGTGTGTAGTGTCTAGGATTTTGGACACTTTAAATAGTTCAGTGCTCCATAAATAATTCCCCTTTTCAAAAATATTGGTGGTTCTATTAATTCGAACAGTATCACCAACATTGAATTTCTTCTTCACATTTTTTCTTTTTCACTGGAATATTGCTTTAGAAAAGCATCAAATGTATTTTCACTGCAATGAAATTCCCGAGGGCTTGAGTTGGACAATGATCGATGGGGTCGTGGGTTATATATTTGCATGATTGTATCTAAATCAAGAATAAAAGCAGGTGCGTTTTTCAGTGTACAATATCTTGAAATTAATAGACGAATCGTTCTTATCAATCATTCAGCCAATGCAGCCTTTATCGGGCTTTGACTATGATAAAGTGTTGTATTATATTTCAATAGAACCTTTTGCACATGAGAATTAACAAATTCGCTACAGTAATCTGATTGAACTTTTATATAGCAATCCAGTTCAAGAATACTTTCTAAATCATGCGCAACTTCAACACCTCTCTTTGATTGCAATGAAATGGCATAGGCATAGCGACTAAAGACACTGATTGCCACTGGAATATATTCGTATGGTTCATTGTGACGCCGTTGAATCACGTCTAAAGTTAAAAGATCAGTTGGCATTATATGCAGAGGGAAGAATGCCTTAGTTTGTCGATATTGTTTGCCACGAAGCCGGCGATTCCGATGCAGTGTGTAACTCGGTTAATTTTCTAGAATACTCTTTCGCTTTTTTAATGTGCTGCCATCTTTGTCAGAGGCAACTTTAGAAGATGTTGTGGAGGTACTTAGACTTCCCGCTTCACCAATATTTTCATAGACATGCTTCAGAACTTCAACCATTTTGAACGCAAACACGTAGCGTAATGTCCACTCCCCATTTGCACACTGGAGGGTGAAGCAATCCGTCGTCACTTTTGACTAGCCACCATCGTTGGTGTTATAAAATCATTGCTGCTGCTGCTGCTAGTATTTTCCAATATTGAATCTTCTTCTTTTTTAAATGATGGTCGTGTTGTTGGAGGACTATATTCTCTTAGTTTCTTTCGAATTTGCTTATTGTCAATAAGACTTTTGGGGAAGTTTGATGCATTTAGAAAGGTGTATAGATTATTGTCAAAAGATAAAAGTCCTTTACGATTCAACACCATATAACAAATTAAATCAAATAGATTATAACTTTTTCCCTGAATTATAATTCGTTTCCCAGCGTTATTGACTTGAACTTGAACATCATTACCAGCACTTTCCAACATGAAATATGAGAAGACTCTTTTGCTCTGTTCTCAATCGCTCACTGGCAATAGCTTTTCAATGGTTGACACTATGGAATTAAATACCTTCTTCTTTGATTGCACTGCTGAATCTTGAGGAGATGTTTCCTGTTTAGAGGGATCTTTGACAGTGACGGCGCATCGCTCACGATAAGGTCTATGTTTGTCCACGCGTCGCAATGCATCTTGAAGTAAAATTAGCTTTTTGTCATCGGCAATATTTTCATCATTAATGAATTTGCTTAGATTGTCTTCAAAATGTTCCACGGGCGAGAGGACAAGTTCAAATGGCGTCAATTTATAGGGTTTAGCCATTCTCTAGAAAAAAAATTGTTTACAAGTCCTGCAATTATTGGCAGTAAAAGTGTAAAAAAGCTACCGCCCGCTTGAAGGAGACGTTTTCTTTTAAAAATTTTTCTTTGTTTTTGCAAGCCAAGGCGCGTACAGTGGAACGATGTTGCTTTGTCTGTTGTCTAACACCTTCTGGCAAGTGTACATTGCAAGTGTAAAAGTTAAATTTAAACAAAGTTCAGATATTAGATTAATGAAATCATTGTCAACACCATGTTTGAGTATAACCTTCCTGAGTGGAGGTTTTGAAGTGCCTAAAACGGAAAATAAATGCCGTTGTTCGTGTAGTTTCTTCAGTGTCATAATGGCAACTAATAGCTTTTTCTACCGTTCACCGGAAGATATACAGTAATTTCCTTGTCGAAAATATCTGTGACTACACGTGGATCCTCGGGTGTGCTCTGATTATTATCTAGCAAAATTTAGCCTTAGGGCTTATTTGTCGCCTGAGTGTACGCTGACAGCAGAAATTTGGGGGTGCCGGGGTATATTTGCTTATTGAGAGTTATTAGCGAGCTAGAATCACGAAAAACTCGGTAGATAATATAGATGGTGCAATTCAAAGCAAGGGTTCTCATACATTTGCTTTGATGAAAGAGGTTGTGTAGAACTAGGGTTATGGAAATATTTTCATGATGAGAGCGAACGGTAAACAGCTGTAGCATTTCCTGTGAGAAACTGTTCAATGCATTCAGCCAAATCATCAATAATCAGCCACGAGTTTGGTTCAATACTATTGAAAACATCAAGTCCCCGTATGAACTGTATTGTTATGGTTGTGGCAATAGCTTTTATTTGATCATAGGACTCCTACCAAATACTATAGCAATAATAAATTTTCTTTGGTTTTTCCAAAAAGATTTTATTGCAATTTTAAATTATTTTAGCTAAAAGTTTCTTTTTCCCCGACATTGATGGGCCACACAGAAACGATCTGAATGGTGTTTTAAATTGATACATACTGCTGCTGTTGACAATAGTCAGACTACAACTCACTGTAAAGCATAAATTTCCAATGAATAAGTAGTAATTTTCCCTTATATCTATCTAGTCAAGAACAACAAAAACAATATTTCATTCATTTATTCGATATAAAAACATTTGTACAAACAAGAACAACATTTATTGAATATAAACACTTGTTCAACAAGAACATCATTTATTATCATAAGAATCACTTCTGTTCAACAAGAACAATATTTATTATCATAAAAACATTTGTTCAACAACAACAACACACACTATGTGTTCAACAATAACACTTATTGTCATAAAAAAAACACTTTTTGTCCATCAAGAACACTATTTGTGCACACACACACATTTTTGTACATTAGCACTTTTTATACAACACATAAAAAAACACGAACACGGACATGAACAATAGCAAAGTTGAACACTATGAATTTACACCCTCCACCCTCCGGGCGCAACGGGCCGAAGGCTGGCCACGGACGGGACCCCCACCCCCCGGGAGCCACGGGCCGAAGGCCGGCCACGGACGGGGCCCCCCCCCCCTGGAGTCGAAACGGTATACAATAGTCGCCGTCACTGCAGGTTAGGTTGGGATAGGTTGGGTTAAGTTAATTTATAAAAGGTTAGGTTGGGTTAAGTTAATTTATGAAAGTTGAGGTTAGGTTTTAGTTAGGTTAATTTATCGAGACCAAGTTGATTGCGATAGTCCATGCATTCAACCCGGTCTGAAATTCTATAGTGGTTATGGGGGAGTACATTTACACCATTCTCGAGCACAAAGACTTTGTCGGATATACATGACATTGCATTCTTTTCCACTCTAACAGTAAAATTTTTATACTGTAGAGTGCGAATTGCAAAAACTTTTGCTCTCGGCACTAGGTTACTCTTTACACTGTTTCTGTAGACGCTCGTGTTGACATAATTCTGTACAAAACGTGTAGGCACCCCTTTACACTCATGTTTTACATCCCTGTTATGAGTTTCCACGCAATAAACTTTAGGACCCGGGATAACCCCCTTGGATATCAAATCACTCCCCGTCTCTGATTTTAACATGAGTAGTTGGTTGGGGGCCTGAAGTTTCACCAGCTCAGGGTAGAAAGACGGATTCCAGTTAGTGAAATCCATCCGCGAGCTGATGTGTTCCCCATTTTTTAAATCTCCCTATAAATCCCCGGTTTTACTTTTAACAGCAGAGAATCTGTATCCCCATAGCACACTTGAAGCTCCCCCTCCCTTGGCCATTGTACCTTGCACACATTGTAAAAAAATGACAACTTGAGCTTTTTGGAAATTTCAAGTACTGAACTACCTCCTGCTATATTCTTGTTCAGTACCACATTTCTCTTTTTCCTGTGTAGAAGAACCATGCTTGTCTCTATGCTCGTGAACGAAGAAAAATTTGGGTCTGCAATAATTCGTGCACATTCTTGGGGGTCAGCCACGACATCACAACGAGATCTGTTCTGTACGCTTTCGCACATTTTTCCAAAGGCTGAATTTAGAATGAGCTTGTACATTTTCTTCTCTACTTTAGTGTTTTCCTGAGAGCGTTTATCAACAAAGGTGTCGATAAACGTCTTTAAATAGGGTTTTTGATTGAATTACAGGACCTTATACATTTTCGTTATCTTGGAACCATTGTTCACCATCCAGAGCAAAAGCACATAGTGAACAATCATTTTCTCTTTAGGGTCGATATCTGCAATCAGTTTTTACTTGGAGAGGGTCCAGTGCATCCCCATATCCTCAACCAATGATCGATTGTAGGGACTCAGTGAGTCCTTGGTCACTGGTCGATTGATACAGGGGAAAAAAATCTCTGACTGAATCATGAAGCGCGAACTCACAAGGATTTTCAAGCCATTTATAGTTCCCACACGGCAAAGAGTAGTGAGACATTGCCGAGGGGTAGAATGAGTTCATGTCCAAGAAAACTGCATTTGACTTTACATCTGTGTCTTGTCCGCTTGGATCTGTTGTCAAAACGCGATCCCCATGAAAAACAAACCCACCCCTCATTGATATTTCTAGAAAAAGGTGTTGATCTACATCAGTTATCAGTTCCTCCCTACTAATTTTTAAAATCAAGTCCATCACCAAATGTGGTGTGGAAAAATAATAGCCTATATCTAGTCGAAACTTTGAATATATTTGATCTGTGTTCTTACAGACAATATCTAACAGAGTTAAAACGTCACTGGCCAAGTACAGTCTACAATAATCCCACCCATTTTTACAATTGCCCTTAGCCCACACCTTCTTGGCAAATTTATATTCCTCTGCAGAGCATTCACTGTTGGTGAGTGAATTATAGAAAGCTTCAATTGGATGTAGTTTCTCCTCGCTTAACCGAGCGCCAGAACAGTAATAGTCGTATGCATATACACATTTACAGGTCAATTGGTCAAACATTTCACTGTCTGGAAAGTGCTGTTTAGGCAAAGGAAAACTATCAAAGTTGTCACTTTTCTGCACTTAAATCAATTGACTCAATGTCTTGGGGTAAAAACTAAATTAATCTAAAAACTTCATTTTATTCAGACACGTATGCCCATTATTCACTACCTGCCATTTCAATTCGAGAAGCACCAGCTTCTCTGCTGATTCGGGGATGATGTTATAGGTAAATGAATTGTTTACCCATGGACTATCTACTCCCCCTCCCTCCCTTAGCATACGTGCCAATGCCGGTAAAATAAATTTTAAATCATAATTTGAATTATGAATAAAAACTGGAATAAAAAACTGCTGGCTAACGTTTAGGTTGCACGATTGATGTGCTACCCCTTTCCAAAAATTACTACCCCCAGATGATATTTCCTGCCACAAGTGATTTTGGTCTGTGAGTTTCCCCTTCTCCCCTCTTTTTCCTCTAGTCCCTTTCCCCTTATCCCCCTCTTTAAACTCCCCCTTACAAACCCAACATATTTTTTGATTTATAATCGCGAGACGATCCTCTGCAGACAATAACATAGGATAATGTGTATTTCTCAAACGAGAAATAGTGCCATTAGCGGTGCCAATTAATTTAGTCAGTGCCTTGACCATGAACTCACCCTCACTCAAGGTTTCGACTATTTCTAACAGCTGCATAGTGCTAGAACTATCTCTTTGCGCGTGAGCGTAGGAGACTGCAATGGCTCGATGTTCTTTGATTCGATTTGGGAATCGAGGATCGTTCACTTCCACTAGCTTCGCCTCACAATCCAAAGAGATTTTATTGCTCCGGAGGAGGGTATTTTGAAAATTTTTAAAGCGTAAAATGGACCTATCCCCTGAAACCGTTTCAACTGACTGGTAGCCATGCCGTCTAAAATGCTTATATGATCCCGTAGTTTTAAATCGCTACGAAATCGAGACAGGCATGTTCGACAGTAGAAACATACCCCCTGCCCTTTTTACCCTCCCCCAGAACTCTACTGATGTCTGTAATTGATTTAAAATAGCCAATTGCTTTGGGGTCACTAGGTGGTGTGTACAACAACCAAACCCAGTGCTTCACCAATTCAATCGACAGGCTTCTTACTGGGAACACCACCCCCTGCTTTTTAGAGTGAACCTCACCCTCAAATTCAGTTTCATATTATACCACAGTAACGCCGATATTTAAATGGGCATTGGCCCGTTCGAAAATATCAATGGACCTGAGCGTTGTTGGGTATTTTCCCTCAAAACAAGTGGAATCTACAATGGGAAAATCGGACCACTCCTTCCCATGCACAGGCCAATATTCTAATTTTTTCTTTGTAGCAACATCTGCTAGTGGTTCGAAAGCTGAAATGAGGAAAGTGTACTTGAAACATATTTGGCCTGTTTCAAAACGGTTTCGCTGAACACCTTGACATCCTTCTAAATCTGGATTATATTTTAAAACTATTGACCTTTCCCCCGCCCCTCCTTCTCTTAAAATAAAATCTTTTTTAAATTTACAAATATTAACGCTAAAATTTCCAGCAAAAAGAAGTTCATACCCACTCCTATTTTCGCTATAATTTTCGAGATACGTAATAATGTGGTCTATCCAATCCATAAAAACACCCTCAAAATTTTCTAAATGCGGATAGACCACCAACATCTCGGTGTGTACATAATGGTGATAAACTTCGCTTTTTCCCTCATTTAAATAAAACACCTTTAAAACAATTGAAACCTTAATTGAATCACTACCAACCCACAACTGAATTTGGTTTTCTAGCAGTGCACAAATTCTATCTACATATTCATGGACAATTTATATAGGGTCAAACACAAAATTACCCCCCCCCCCCCCATAAGCGAATTAAAAGGATCACAAAAAGTTGCAGAGTAGACAACTATCGTATTTAATATTGAGTTTGAGAGCTGAAAGTCGGGACATGATGTAAATTGGATATTACACTCCCCTCCCCCTCTTGTATATTATAACCACCCCCTCCCCCAAATTGTTCAATAATAGAATTGTTCGAAACCACTTCATTATTTTGAATTGGAAGTATGTTATAAGTGGGGGGAGGGTTACCTGTTAATTCTTGGGTAAAATTCTCCAAAAGCTGTAAGACGTTTGGACTCAAGTCCCCCTGCTCAACTGCGATATTATCTACATTAAAAAATCGCTTAAAAAGTCGTCATTATTATCTGGTATTTCCAGTGAATTCACACTCCATTGTGAATTGTTGGAGAGCTCCAGAGGCGCATCTTCTCCTTCTCCAACTGATGATGAAGGCGACAAGGAATAAGGTACCAATACAACCTATAAAAAGAAAATAGCTTATTTTCAAAGTGTCTAAATCATCCCCATTTTTTAAATTGGATTATTATTTAAAATTCGATTAGTAGAATTTGGTTTACTCTATACATATTCTGAAATTTCCAACTGAATAAAATATAAGATATAAAATATAAGTTTTTGATTTTGTTCGAAAAACCCCTCAAAAAATTTCATATTAATACTCTTTATCTGCTTTGAAAAAAATAGGGGTCTTTACTTGGTAACCTATCCCTTTCAGGCCATATACAACTTTTTCCGATAGAAAATTTTTTTTATAATATATGTAGAAGCAAGATTAAGCATTCGTTAATAAAGCAGTTTATAACGCAAAGATTTTGCTATTTACTATGGGAAATTATGTCCAAGATATAGTGCCTTTTTTGGCTTCGCTATGAGAATTCAGCTGGCTGAATTTATGCAATACTTGACATGATTCAAAATTGAGAACGTTATATTTTATCAGGTTGAAAAATATCTTTGACACGCTTTTACTGTGTTGAAAAATAATGAAAAGAAAGGCCTAAAAAAATTTAAAGAAAAGGCTAACTTCTAAGTCCCTTAAAACTCGGGGAAAACTATAATATTCTAGCGAAAAATAGTATTATTAGTTTCAAATGATGAGATAAAGGCTCTCTAGCAATAAACTAGCAAGTAGTGAAAAATATTATTATGAGGTTGAAAAATAGCAAATATGTCTGCAGTAGGCCGAGAAAATAAGGCGATAGGAGAGATTAAAACAGAGCGGTTTCTTTGACAAGCGAAAAAACTTACATTATATTTAGGTATCTCTGAGGGGAGGGGGCAGTGTAATTTAAAACAAGGGATGGGGGGGAATTATAGCGAAAATAACATTTTAAGTTCTTCGACAAGCTTGTATTAGGTTGAAAAATAGTTTTTTTAGATATTTCTATAGCTTGGTCCTGAATAATAGAAAAAAGTGAAAAGACAAAAGTAAAGAGTAAAAAACTCTCTAACAGCTAAAAATTAGCTTATTCGATTGAAAAAAATTTACTCACGTCTTCAAATTGATCAAACACTTGACAGGAAGCTGGAGGCTTGGACATTACACGATAGGGAGCCATTGGTTGGTCTATGACTTGCCTGGAGGGGCTAACCCTTCTATTTTGCATGGAAGATTGAGCAATTGACGGAGACAGTTTGAGGAGAGTGCACTGACACTTGATGGGGAGCTGATAGTTCAGATATTACATGAGGAGGAGCCTATGTTTGGTCTATGGCTTGTCTAGAAGACCCAGGCATTTTATCTTGTCCTGAAAGCCCTGCTGTATGACTGGGGCTCAAATGAATCATATCATGTCCATCACGATCTTTCGCAGCCGGGCAAGTGATATATCAGGCTCTAGCAGCCGAGGCTGTAACTTAACGAGGTAGCATTTAGGCATGATGAAGAAGGGCTTGCATAGATTAGGTATCAAATTCACTGGCTTGTGCAGCGGGGTTATCCTTCCTTGTGACCCATTGTGTTTTTAGTTTTCGACCAGACTGAGTAGGGGCTGTAACTGATAGGACTGCCTAATCCTCTCTTTCTCTCTTTGACGGAGGGGACATGCATTCTTCAAAATTGCCCCTAAAAAGAAGAAAAAATTTAGTCTGAAAAAATGATCCCCTTTTTTACAGAAGAAAAACTAGTACCCTCCGCCCCTAACCATAATTTTGTCTCAAAGAAGCCTCTCCCACTTTTCAGCAAAGCAAAAAGTAAAATTTTGCGAGAAATATGCTAGGCTTAGAAATCAAACGTTTTTATTACACAACTTCTGAAAAAATAAATCTTGACAATCAGTAGTCTGTAGCCTTAGGGTAGAAAACAATGCTTCTATTTTTACCATTTATAAAAAAAATTATATTATTTTCCTGTCTATAGGGTTTAAAATAGAAAAAAAAATGCTTGTTAACAAACAGCTTATAGGCCTAAAATTTGCGATCATAGGTAAAACTCCTATTCAATTTACGCATAATATAGTCATACCCCTCACACCTAACCACAGTGTTGCGTGTCGGAATGAGCACATTAGTTTTCATGTCAAAGGGTGTACATGTCTGCACAAAGAGTTCCCCCTCCCCGTACTTTTCAAGCGAAGAAAAAGTTTGTTTTCTCCTTGCAACGAAGCTGTTGGAATCGAGACATTGCCCCTCTCCCCTTTTACATAATGTCCTAAAAATATTTGTTGGACCTTAATTTTGGAAATAACTCGTTTCCCTCTTCCTTTTACATAATTTCCATGTCCTAAATATCTATATTAATTTTGCAGACATTTTGTTCCCATCTTTCAGACAACATAGAATTACGCAAAGCATTGAAACCACACAAGTTTAATTAACAGTAATCTCTTTCCACGCGAAGGTTGTCAATGAAGCTCCCCTCTTGTAAAAGGATTAAAGCCTTAATCACACACGGTTTTGTCTATACCGCAAAGAAAGCACATTCCATTTTGATGATTTTAAATGCATGATGGGAAAATGGCATTTTTGAGTAAAAGAATTATTTCTAATGAATGAATTAAAGTCGTAAACAAGGGGGGAAGGGAGGATGGGATTTACGTAATGAAAAAAGAGCGTATTTTACGCTTTCTGTTTAGTATAAACAACACATAGTGCAGTTCATATTGTGGGGGTTAGGGGGGGGTATACCCTGAATTTGAATTTACTGGAGTGGAACTATGTAAAATGATTTTATTTGGAAATAAACTAAGAAAATTTACTAAACAGAACTCACGTTATAAATCTGTGCAGCCAGAGTTTCCAAATCAATAATATCCGATGTATTCTCCATGATGTCTTAAAACTTTATGATAGTTTAATCATAACGCAAGTTCGTTATACACAAAATGTCAAGGGCGAATTGTGATGTAATGGGAAACCTTACATAACTTCCCTGATTGGCTTAGAAAAAGACGCGTGGTCCTGTTCCCGTTAGACTCGAACAATAATTCACCGTCTTTGCTTATGTAACCAATTTCTCAGAAATCCAGTTCCCCTCAAGTCAATCAATACATCTCTTCCCGTCAATGCGCATGTGTAAACTTCTCCCCGGAGTCATTACACCTAGAAAAAATAAATAAATCGACCTTGAAAAGGGGGGGGGGCATTGACCCCATTAGACTCGATCAATAATCCTTGAATAAATTATGTTAGCTTGGCGTTAGACTCAATTGTAGATGGCAGCACATGTTTTCGCGTCGGAGATATTAAAGCTTCCCTACTGATTTATCCTGCACCCCCCCCCCCAAAGGCGGGTTAAACAAAAAACCTAAAAAAAGTATTAAAAAATTGGGTACTTACGCATTATGCGGGCAGTGCATAATTTACAAGTCGGACAAATATTTTTGGGGAGAGGAAGGGGGTGGTGGTACAAACCACTAACCCTCCCCCCTGGATACTGCCTTGCCGAAGGAAACAAATTTGTTATTGTACAAGGAAACCAGTCACAAAAACCTGTCAAATAGACAATATGCAAGAGACAACCATACATAATAAATGACTGCAAAGCCGTGGTTTCGTATGTTTCGCAATTAAGTGGTTCTGCCTCTTCTAAACAAGATGGTATTTTCTCTGTGCTTCACCTAAACATTCAGGGACTTTGTTCCTCTTTTGATGAGCTGAAACGGATCGTCAGTGGGGGAACTCCGGATGTTATTGGTTTATGTGAATCTTTCCTGGATTCAAAAAAGGATATGCTTTTAGATATCCAAAGATTTAGGATGGAGAGGATGAACCGGAAACAGATGGCGAAAGGTGGCCTTGCCCTGTATATTGCTGATCATCTTATACATGATTTCCGAAGTGATTTAAGTAGAAATGAGGAAGGAATCTTCTAGTCCCTTTTTAGTAACATTAAGTCAGTTTGTAACGATTTAGCAGTCAGTTTGGTTTACAGATCCCCTTGTGGATCTACTTCTTCTTTTATGAAAACTCTAGAAGAGGTTTTGGACCTAGTCCAAAAGCATTCTTGCAAACTAATCCTTATGGGGGATTTCATCCTTAACCTGTTGGATCAAAATTCTGCTTCGGCTGCAGATTTTTTGTCAATGATGCTTTCTGCGGGAACTCTACCTTCAGTTTGTATACCAACCCGAGTTACTGAGACGCATGCATCACTTATTGATAGTATTTTTTCGTCACTAGATGTCTTAGATAATTCGGTGATCGTTAGTGATATTTCTTATCATTTCCCTGCTATTTCACGATATAGGACTGCTAATCGATCGCAGCGTGAAGCTTCGCCATCTAATCTCCCATTTTTCCGTTTTGGTGTCAGTGATATCAGTCTACTTAAATCTCGTTTGACTGATCAGTCATGGGATAGTTTGGATTCTGAATCTGATTTTAACCACTCTTTTGATTTCTTTTATGATTCAGTAAAAGATGGTATCCTAGAAGTTTGCCACCGGAATGCAAAGCCTCATACCTCGAAAAGGAGAGTACTGCTGAATCCGCGGATGACTCCAGGTCTCCATAAAAGCTGGAAAAGGAAAAATTATCTGTGGAAACTATACAAGGCTTCGTCATCTGCTTCTCATCATCAGCGGTTCAAGGCTTATAGGAATATATTTAAGTATCTGTGTCGGAAGGCTAAGTCTCAGTATTATCACAAGAAATATTCTGAGAACAGAACAGATGTCGGGGAGACATGGATAATTATCAATTCTGTACTTAAACCTACTACCCGTCCAACATCAGTTCCTAAAAGGCTGATAGTTTGCTGTCAAATTTTCTAAGGTGATAAGATTATTCAGCTAGACCTTACTTCTTCATTTGCTAATATAGTATAAACGACTGCTTCATCTGTGAGCTATAGAACTCCTCGTTGCGATTTCATAGCCTATCTTGGACCCCCATGTTTAAAGTCAATGGTCTTGAACCCTGTTTCTGAGTTTGAGGTAGCTCAGATCGTAAATGCACTTAAAGGTTCATCGTCTTCAGGGCCAGACAGAATTCCTACAAGGGTTATCCGTGCCGTTCTTCCTGCTATTATGTCACCATTGACTAAGCTTGTCAATCTGTCTTTCGTGAATGGAATTTTCCCTAAATCACTCAAGCGAGCTAAGGCTATAGTGCTGTATAAAGGTGGGTCCCGGAGTGATCCTGCTAATTATAGGCCAATTTCTCTTCTATCTGTTTTCAGCAAAATTTTTGAGAAGGCTATGCTATCCAGGCTTCTTAGTTTTCTGGATGTCAAAAAATTTTTCCATGATTTCCAGTTCGGATTCCGAGCGAATCACTCTACAGAGCATGCTTGTGCATCTCTCTTGAATCTCATTCATTCGGCAATAGATTTGGGTCTTATCCCGGCAGCTTTATTTTTGGATGTTCGTAAAGCTTTTGATTCTTTGACTCGTCAGATTCTTCTTTGGAAACTATCGCATATTGGTATAAGATCAAATGCTTTCCCTTGGTTTGAATCATATCTTTCTGGTAGACTTATTTCAATTGATCCGCTTTTCCAGAGACCTTCTGAAGTAGAATATGGTGTCCCCCAGGGATCTGTTCTTGGCCCCGTTTTATTTCTGATTTATGTCAATGATCTTATTTCAGCAGTCAAGAACACCAGTCCTCTAGTATGCTGCAATCTTTGTCATCCGGATGTTCCTTTGTTTCCCAATGCTACTTCTAATGAAGATTGCCTCGTTGCTTTTGCTGACGACAGCACTCTTGGGACTTTAGGGAGGACGGAATGTGATGTCAGATCTAATCTGGTGGCAATATTTGAGAGAGTAATTTCATGGTTTGAGGCGAATTGCTTGGCCTTGAATGTTACCAAGTCACATTTTCTTATTTTTTCTTGAATTGGTGTAGCTTTCCCTCAACTGACACAGCTTCAGGTGTCACAAGGCTCCTTGTGTAGACCAAAGAATAGGTTGGTCCGGTATCTTGGTATCCTGCTTGATGAAAATCTTTCGTTTAGACACAATACAGCCATGATTGGGGTTAAAGTTTCACAGAGTTTGGGGGTTATTTGAAAACTCAAACACACATTTCCTGGATCTATTCTAAAGCTTCTTTTTTTCTGCCTTGTCCAGTCATATGTCTCTTATTGCCCCATAGTATGGATGTCTACTTTTCCTTCTACACTGCGGTCGCTTTCCGGCAAGTATGATAAAAAACGGCGTCTGGTTATTGACACCAACTGTTCTTCACCAACACCGCTTCTAAATCTACAGTCTATCTACATTCTTTCTTGTGCTTCTTTTGTTTTTCATCAGCTTCATGGCAATTTTCCAAAATCTCTTCAAAAAACTCCTCAGTTTATTTCTGATTCAGCTCCATATAACCTTCGTTTGTCACATAATATCTGCATTCCTCCTACTCCCACTGTGCGGTCAGATTTCAATCCCCTCATCGCTTGTCATCAAGTTTGGAACTCCCTGCCTTCTTCAGTACAGAAATGCCACTCGTTTGGCACTTTCAAGAGGATTCTTAAGGATCATTTAGTTAAGAATCAAACTGAATATTTTTTTTTTTTTAATTTTTTTTTTATTTTTTTTTTTTTTTTTTTTTTTTTGGAGTTGATGTCCCCTGAATGTTTTGTTTTGTTTTATGGTGGTCTTTTCTGCGCTGTGACTCCCAGACCTCAGGTATGACTATCAATAGTTATTGCTGAAACTTGTATAGTTCACTAAGGAGTAGCATTCATGAAGACAGGTTAAATTTTATTGCTTTCGCACCATTTTATTACAGTCCAATAATTATAAGCCTTATGACTGAATTAACCCATAAACCTCAATTTTGCTACCTAGCCTCAGAAATAAGCAGAGTTGATTGAATTGAAATTTAGATAGTTTTAAATACAAGCTAAAAGGGCTGTACATGGCTTAAGTTTTGATTTTTTAATATTTTGGATAAGAGTTATGAATAATATCGTAACAGCTATTATGATGTTGGTTTTACCTGACAATACACATAACTCTGTTTCGACGATAGGGATTCGCTTATAGTAATAATAATATTTTTTTTTTTTTTTTTTTTTTTTTTTTTTTTTTTGTGAGTTTATTTAATATAATTAATAAATTTAGTTTATTTATTCTAATTTTTTCTATAGTTTCCAGTTTATCTATATTTTCTTTTCTTCTCCTTCATATGTGAGTAAGTGATCATTTTAAATTTTCTTTTGTTTTTTATCTCTGAGTATGTAATTCATATGTCGTCCCTCTGTACAGGCCAATGAGCCTTTGAGGGATTAATAACATGTAATATTATATGTGTATTTAATGAAGAATAAAACTTATCTTACTTATCTTATCTTATCTCATTGAGTTACAATATTTAAATGATTGTTTTTTGGGGTTTAAGGGGGAGGTAGATAGGTTAGGTTAAGTTACGTACTCACGTATGCTTTATCCTGCATACCCCCCCCCCTCCCTAATGTGCGTAAAGAGCCTAAATTGTGGGAAGAGCGATGCGTTGAGGAGGGGACAGCCCCTTTCATATACAGAGTAATTTCTGTTTGTTTTAAGTTTTAACGTTGTTCCTTACTTTCAGTTAAAAAAAACTTGTTTTTTTTTTAATTTATTGAGAGGGCGACCAGAGAAATGTAAATTCACAAGGGGTCAGAACGTAAAACTTACACCATCAAATGTGATCAGGACAATTTTTAGCGCCCAAAACAAGGGTACTAAAAAAACATTTGAAGTAACGATTATCAAAAGTGAAGAATAAAAAAAAATATTTTGATTAATAGATGCGCGATAATGAGGTTTAGAAGGAAACGAAATTACAGAATACATAAATAATGTGGTTAGAAGATAAGCAACAGCGAGAATTTCAAGCAACAGGAAGAATCAGAACATGTGAAAAATGAAAGGAAAGACAAAATGATTGTCTGGTTAACAGGCATGGAAAATCGAGTATCAGAACATGTCAAAAATGAAAGTGAAGAGCAAAGTTTGCACCTTTAGAGGACAAGTAAAAGCAATAATGAGAACAAGTCCAAAATAAAAATAAGTAAGTATATGTAAGTATGACGGCACTAGACCCTTAGGGCCCAAACGAGCAGTCCTGATCTCTGTTTTGTAATATAACATAACAATAACAATAAATTATTTTTGGTACTTTTTTAAATAGTATCTCGTTACTATATAATATAAGCTAATAACTATATTTTGGGTCAAAATCTAAAATCTTTAGATTTTTGGTCAACTCCCAATAAGTTACTAAGAATTAAATGCCTTGTTACTAGACTATACAAAATATCAAACAGTTTGTGGTAACAAACTTACAGATCATTACCAAGACCTGTTTGATCTGATCTGTTCGGTAAGGAGCGACATGGCTCAATAGTCACCAAAACTTAAAAAAATTGGATTTTGATACCAATAGATATATCAAAAGAATCGTTTTTTTATGCTGGTAAATTTAAATATAGATAAATTTAATTATATAAATGTATTGCTTTACTTAAACACAAAATAATATGAGTTTTGGTACAGTAAAAGCATAACAACAATTCATTTTAGAATTGTAGCTTATTTATTTTTTTCTTGTTTAATTTTGTGTTACCACAGCATGATTGCTCAATTCAATGCCCAGCTGTTATGTTGGTTTTAAAAAGGACCAAATAAAATTAGTTTGAATAAACGTAAAAATTAAATCGCACCTGTTGGCATTAGGATTAGTGCTACATACTAGCTTTATAATTTGTATCATAGCTTGAAATTCACAAATAATCATATTTTCAGAGTTCATATTATGTCTTATTTGATCTTCATTTCCAGTACTACTAAAGTATATTTCTTACATTTGAAGATTGTTTATTAATCACTATTGATATTATAGCTTATGGTACTATTGAATATTATTCCAAAATGCTACCTGATAAATCAATCCAATAATCTGTATGCTGTTCAATGACTTTGCAGTTATTAAAAAAATATTTAATTCTACGCTTATGTTTTTAAGATAATTTTAATTGTATATGGAAAGTTACTGATGTCATAGCTGGTGTAAGACTATGAAAAGCTTTATAGATTAGTTTATTGCTGTCAGGCTTCATACTCACTTTCACTCCCAAATCAATATTCCAGTTTTTAATACTTGGTTTTTGTGTTTTCAGTAAAGCGCTAGTTTTCTATAATCCTAGAAAACATAATTATTTAAGGAAACATAATTATTTGGTTTATTTGTACTAGTTTGATTGATATATATTAAATAGGCTGTGAAGCAATAATTTTTGTCCGTTTTAAGTTTCAACTTTTCTCTTTACTTCCTTAAAAAAATTTTTTTTTAGATTAATTAATATTAGGACTACAAACCAGTCAACTAGTCAAATCAGAAGCTAGTCAAACGTTAGAGAGGGCCTGGTTTGTTAAATTTTTACTTACTGACCAAGTTAAGAAATTACTGGCCAATTTAAGTTTCAATCTCCCCTCCTCGTCAGCAACTGCACCCCAAATATGCTTGTTTTGCATCAATGTCAAAGTTTTTTTTACTTTGGCATTCTTCAAGACAAATATTGAGCTTTCTACTGAAAAAAGGCGCCTTTTATTATTTCTTTGCTTTCAATCTTGTATATACGTGACTGAAATATAGCCCCTTATAGAAGAGAATACTCCGTAATCCTTCGTCCTGATGTCTTAATTTAGCTTAAATTCATTCTTATTATCGGAATTCAATCGAAATTAAGTGCACATGCCCCATCAATATTGATCAAACATGTCACTTCAATACGGCAAAAATTAAGAAAAAAAAGAATCAAATTGCGACTTCTCAAACAGAAACAGCTGTCAAAAGCAACTAAGAATTCTCTTCTCAAAGGATTTGCTAACCAAAACTATGGTCATCACTCAAAGCTTGATTCACAAAGACAGACAGCATGGAAACAAAAGTATTTTGCATAAACTAGCCTACTAATTAGATGTCTAGACATTGCAATACAGAAAGGCTGTACCCATGATTTTTTCTCCGAAGGGAGTTTTAATCAACTTTATTTTTTTTGGGTGGGGGGGGGGGGTTACACAAAAAACGCATGCAAAATTTGTTTATATCCATTTTTGTTACGTTTTCACGAGTCAGACAAATACTTTGGAGAGGGGGGGTCAACCTACTACTTCAAACCCCCTAACCCCGCCCAGCCTCTGGGTACGGCCTTGCAAAACGGTACTTGCAAACTCATTGCTGCAGTTTGAAGAAATACAATTTTTTTTTCGGTAGTGAAGAATGAAAATGCAAAAATAGGTGAAATAAATTAAAAATTTTGAAAGCATTATTAATGATTTTTAGGATTCTATGAGAAGGGCATACTCTTGTCAACTTGTAGAAATATTGGTACTGGTGCATTATGTGGGCACTGCTAAAGAAGTCAAGTTTGGTTCATGCTAATGAGATAAAATAAAATAGGATGAATATGCAAGAGTTTGTAAACAAATTTTGGCTATATATTTGCACATTAGGGAGGGGGGGGGGTAAATCATACTATATATTAAATACGTAAACAAACCTAACCTAGGTACCTCCCCCCTTAAACCCCAAAAAACAATCATTTAAATATTGTAACTCAATGAGAAACCACGGCTTTGCAGTCATTTATTATCTATAGCGGTCTCTTGCAAATAGCTTATTTGACAGGTTTTTTTTACTGGTTTCTTTGTACAATAAAAAATTTGTTTCCTTGGGCAAGGCAGTCCCCAGGGGGGGGGGGGGGGTTAGAGGTTTGAGCCACCACCCCCTTCCTCCCCCAAAAAAATATTTATCTGACTCGTAAATTATGCAGTGCCTGCATAATGTGTAAGTACCCAATTTTTTAATGCTTTTTTTTTAGGTTTTTTTGTTTAACCCCCCTGGGGGGTGCAGGATAAAGCATACATTAGAGTAGAAATGGGGGTCCGACTCCGATCAGTACAAAATTCGGTTATCAAAAGAACGTATCTCGTGACAGTACACCAAATAAGGGCATAGCCTCCATAGGGAGAAAGATTGCGTAATCGGTCAATGACCTCTTTTTCCAAGGTCGATTTATTTGATGTTTCTATGTGTAATAACTCCGGGACGAAGGTTTCACATGCGCATTGAATTCTAACGGGAACAATGTTATTGATCTAGGACTCGAGGGGGAAGTGAATTTCCGAGAACGTGATTGCGTAATCGATCGTGAATGTCATGGTGTCCAGAAATAGTATTTGTTGTTGTTGATCTCACCAAATGTTAAGACTTTCCCGGAAATAGTTAGATCACTTGTTTCCTTCTCAGCCAATCAGCGAGTCGGATACATCCTCCTTCTCAACCAATCAGAGGGCTGGTTACATATTATCGGCGGAGGGAATATAAAGAAAGGGTTTTTTGCTATAGTTTTATTAGTCAGTGAATAGAATTCAAAGGAGTGAGAAGAAGAACAGTGTTGACTTTACTCATTTGGATTTATATTTGTGATGGCGATGAGTTGAATATTTACACTATTAGAAGTTGATAGTGGAGTTGCTGATAATAGTACAAGAGCACCAAACATTGCGGTGGAAATTACTAAAGGATCGCGGCTTTGTCTGGAATGGGATGCAGTATATGCAAGATATGTGATATCCTTGAGCAAATTTAAAATGGAGGATCAATTATGTTTCGCCGCTAAAGTTGATATAGCACATATGAATAGACTTCAATGTGCTTTAAGTGCATTGGTGAAACATATTGAAGACAATAAACAGTATCGTTAATTGTACATGCTCTGTATTATTGATGTTGTTGTTGTAATTATTCAATAAAATTGTTTCGAAATCGAAAATGTTCCCTTTCTTTTCTGGTTAGGGCTAACGAATCAGGATCAGTCTAGAGTCAGCAGTCAGAGTGAAAGGATTGAAAAATGAATGAATTTGAGAAAGAGAGAATTAGATCAAATCTAGTATTTATGGAAAAACATTTGATTTTGGATGATGTTTTTCTCGAGTTATCTCTTAAACGTAGGACATTCTCTTGTCAGGTAACTCTTGACAATATAATGAGGAGTGATTCTCACCAATTGGACTATTGTATGAAACTTTTAAAATGTGATTCAAATGCTTATACTCAATTTTATTGATATATTAATTGGAACAAGGCAGAATCATATTGTGGATATACTTTTGAAAACATTGCCAATGGATTCAATGTAGATGGCTCCCCCATCATTCGAAAGAGGTAACGTTAGAGAGTTACTCCTCTCTCCCACATTTCCCTCTCGTGGAATTTATCGAGCGAAGAGGATCAGTTTCGTTTTAGCTGTGAGTGAGTTGACATCGGAAACCGAAAAATGTTCTATATATGTCCATTGTGCATGTACTCTATTGGCAGTTGGAATCAATGTGAGAATTGTACAATTATTGATTACTATAGTGAAAAGTGTAAATTATGTAATCCTTGTAAATTACATAGAGGCTATGCAGTACAAATTAAAGGATGTAATTCATGTCTTGAGGAGGTGCGTGACTCTCATCCTAGAGGGCACCTGTGCTCCAATTGTCACTATGATAAATGTGATCAGTGGGAGAATACTTACCCCGCTATGATTGGAAAGAATCCCAAACGTGATTTTAGTTTATTTCTACGAGATTGGTATCGTCGCGGATTTAAATTATTCTGGGAAGAAGAATCTGGTCTACGATTCAACTGTTGGGGTAACAAGACAATCTGGTTTCTACGTCATCACTGTGACGACACTGCCTACTATGACTATAAACCAAGTGATTTTTATTTGGCAGTTACCGAATGTGATTCACCACTTGAAAACAATGTATGTGATATTGCTTAAAATAGACAGATTTAAACTCTTGAATTTCATAATATGAATTCAAATAGTATAATTGAATATAAAAAGAGATATGACAAGAGTGAAGTTACATTGTTCTGTAGAAAATGTGACACTGAAATTGCACCCAATCATGATCAGTATATAATGGATCCAAATGATTTACCAGTATCAGCGGCTCGCGATAGTTACCTATGCATTGAAGATGAAGAAATATAAAAGTGGATGTTTAAAGATAATGTTGTATTTATATACATTTTATTTATAAACAAATTCACATACATTTTTAAAGCACTTTACTTTTAGGGCACTGAAATCAATACTATATAGGTCTGAGAGGATATTTTCCACTAGAAAGTCGTTCAGACGTGGATTGTCACCATAAATGTGGAGAAACTGCTTGTAAGTATAGCCATGACATCGGAACACAAAATATAGTAGTGCATGGAAGCCACAGCTTTTAGTCGTTAGATTCTGCACCCTCTTCCGATTTTGAATAATAGTTTTCCCACTGCTCTCAATATAGTTGCTGTTGAGAGGCGTATAGATTGTATAGGGTAGACCAAGAGAATCAAAAAATTCAATCGTCTTCATTGTTAGAAAGATGCACGGCCAATGACCCGTCAGCACAGTCGACGGACTGCTATTAACAATAATCAAGGTATTGTTGACGCTTTGAATTTTCCCAAGAAAGTCCGAGGGCAGACAATAGGATTTGTACTGGGACATGTAGGGGTTCATATTAAATACATTGATTATTTGACTGGTGTTCATGGCGCCAAGTCTAGCAGAACACTGCCTTCGGGAGTGATTTCCCAATAGGTTTCATATTGGTTTAGTGAGATTAGTGCAATACTCTCAGCCAATGGGTCGGTAAATGTACACTCTAAACGCACTCTCCCCGTACGTACTATACTCATATCCTGTGTACCCGACAAATCCAGTACAATGATACCATGTGTTTTAGCAAACATATCTCCATTTATACCATTTTCAAATACTTGTGAATAGTGATATAGGGTTTTCATGGTCAGCTGATTCAACGTTATATAGTATTTGTCAACGGATTTATTGGAGGGTGGTAAACCAATTACTTTGCATAACAGAAATTAATATCCACACATCTTGAAGGGCTATGGGAAGATTTTCCATATTCCTATCACAGTATCGATTATCCCAAATGCCAACGCACATTTCGAAGGGATATTACAATTTAGCAGGTATAAGTTAGTGAAGCTACGTGGCCACCGTGTGCTCTTTCGCTGATTGGTGATTGTATGAGGAACAAGTAGTTTAATATTGTTGCCATTGGCTCTCAGTTTTTCCACGGCCAATGCAACAGAACTCATGACCTGTTGTTTGCGTACATGTAGTATTGCCGAGGTGAGGGAGAGACTTACATTGGGATTGCCAGCAAGTTCTTTTCTCAATATGAAATTGGAGGATGCAAGCGTCAATTTTATATCCACTTTAACGTTGGGCGGCAGCCATTGGAGTATATTAAATATTTCATGATATATTTTTCCAACTAGATGTAATTCCCTAGTTGTAGCATTTTTAAGCGCATCAATACTATCAGTATTAGTAATATGTTCATATCCATTGGAGGCACCTCTCAATTCCTTGTATGACTTGGGCTTAGTCAACACGAATTGAATATAGCTCGCATAGTTGGAGAGATTATTGCTTGTGCTCACCAGCGTGCCATTGATTTAGACACTGATTTGACGAAATAAATTATGTAGTATACAATTTCCATAGGATATCCCATCGGCTCGAATTGGCATTGTATTATCGGATTTCCGGACTTTCATTTGCAAATATGTAAATGTGGACGATAAATATATAAAGTAGTCTTCATTGGAATAAATTTGAAAGTGGATATTATTAGAGAGGGGTTGTAGTGGATAAAATTGTTCATAGTATCCATGTTTGACACTCACATCAAAATTTTCGTCATTGAATAGATTCAGTGAGGCGGTGATTGAATGTTGAGAATCCTTATGTGGCAGGTAGGACATCTTAGGAGAAGAAATCTAGTTTCGATCTAGCAATTTTCTTCCTGGGGCTCCTGGTTACACTACGTGTCGGTTTTTTCCTTCTTTTCTTTGACAAAAGGGATGTCTTATGTTTCTGTCCTGAGTAGAGACTGATGAGTGATGCGCTGTTTCTTGACCTTTTTAAACCTTTACCATTCTGTTTTAATTTCTTGCCAAGGGTTCGCGCACTGGACCTAAGATTTTCCGAAGCACTTTTTTAAAATCCTTGCCAGAGCCCCAATCGTATAGTGTAGAGGGTGCAAAATCTGTCGCAGCCGGTACAAGATATTTTCTAGCCAGTGGTAGTGAAGAGCGAAACAGCTTAGCATACCAACTGCCAAGACCGAAGCCAGACATTGACGAGCGACCCTTGTAATAGTACATTCCATTGCCCTGTTGTCTTGGGCCAAGAGTATTAACATAGCAGTCAATATCAGGACAAGTGAATACCACTTTTTTATTAGACATCTTGCTGTTGAACGATGGGTCGAAAATGGCATGTAATCACAGCCAAACCTTTTGAAATTGCTATTGGATCACCCAATTCGGTTCTTAGTGTTAACTGACAGAGTTCCAAATAGGAAGTGTTTACGGGAATATACTGAAGATGCTTTATATTGTAGTGGTGACTATGTTCTTGATTGGTTTTTCGTTCAAGAACTGGTAGGAGGGGAACATTTGAATTACCAACCCGAGATGTTTCCACAAATGAAGCGTAGAGAACTATACAGGTGTCTGTGGAGAAGGCAGGCGGGTAGTCAGCGAAAATGAAATTAGTGTTTCCGGCACTTTTACCATTGATTATATTGAGCTTAAAGCCAAGAACATCCTTTAGGTTATCGTTGAGAATAACCTTTTCGCTGTCAATAGGTAAACTAATGTATGTCTTGCCTTCCTCTGTTGAATAGCTGAAATGAAAAACTCCTTTTTTACATGCAGCAATTCTTTTATTGATAGTACGACATAAATCATTCATAGAGATGAGCTCCTCGTAGGGTAATTCAATATAAGAATAATCCAACCAATTGATTTTTTGAATTTGCTTTTGATCACCTGGTGGTGGCGGCCAATCATAGGGTCTAATTTTTATTTCATATTTACGATCCTTTCTCAGGATGTCATAGGTATTTTTGAGAATACAGTCGACAAGAGCCACTTCATACTTTCCGTCGAATTTGATGGTGGGGGAGAGTTTCGTCCAAAAATCACTTGTTCTATTCAGATCATTGTAGAGAGGATCAGAAACGTTGGACATGAAAGTCACATAGAAATCATTGGGCATTGTCAATATCTTCAGCACTGACCCAAGAATCAAAATCTGAGTTGTATCCTAGCAAGCGAACAAGCAACTGTTTCTTACCAAGGCGTGTACGACTCTTTAATATCTTTTCAATTTGATAAATTTCACTAGTGTTTCTAACTTTTTGCAGTTCATATTCATAAAAACCACCGAGAATCTCATCATCTTTGGTGTCTCGCAGTTGATAAGTTATGGGTATGGTGTCCAGGATTTTGGACACTTTAAAAAGTTCGGTGCTCCACAAATAATTCCCCTTTTCAAAAATATTGGTGGTTCTATTAATTCGAAGAGTATCACCAACATTGAATTTCTTCTTGTTTTTCTATTTTTCACCCTTGAAATATTGCTTTAGAAAAGCATCAAATGTATTTTCATTATAGTGAACATCCAGGGGTTAAGAGTTGGACCGACATCGCTGTGTTTCTTGGTTATATGTCTGCATGATTTTATCTAAATCATGAATAAAAGCTGGTGTATTTTTCAATGTGCAATATCTTGAAATTAATAGACGAATCGTTCTTATTAATCGTTCAGCCAATGCAGCCTTTATCGGGCTGTGACTATGATAGAGTGTTGTATTATATTTCAAAAGAACCTTTTGCACATGTGGATTAACAAATTCACTGCCACGATCCGATTGAATTTTTCTATACGAATCCTGTTCAAGAATACTTTCAATGGCCCGAGCAAATTCAACACCTCTCTGTGATTGTAACGGAATGGCATAGGCATAGCGACTAAAGACACTGATTGCCACTAGAATATATTTGTAGGGTGCATTGTGACGTTGTTGAAGTGCGTCTAAAGTTAAAAGATCCGTTTGCATTATATGCAGAGGGAAAAAGGCTTTAGTTTGTCGATATTGTTTACTGCGAAGCCTTTGATTTCGATGTAGTGTGTAACTCGGTTCATTTTCTAGATACTCTTTTGCATTTTCCAATATGGTGGTGCCGGAGACTTTGGAAAGCGTTTTGGGGGAACTTAAACTTCCCGCTTCGCCAATATTTTCATAGACACCTTTCAAAACTTCATCCATTTTGAGTGTAAACACATAGTGTAATGTCCACTCCCCTTGTGCAAACTGAAGGGTGAATCAATTCGTCCTCACTTTCGACTAGCAACCACAGTTGTTGTAAAATCACCTCCGCTGATAGTATCTTCAAATACTGAATCTTCTTCTTTTTTGAATGGTGTTGTTGGAGGACTATATTGTTTAAGTTTCTTTAGAATTTGACTATTTACAGCAAAAATCTTGGGAAATTTTGATACATAGAGAAAGGTATATAGATTATCGTCAATGGATATAAGTACTTTACGATTAGTCAACATATCACAAATTAAATCAACTATATTATAAATTTTTACATGAATTATAATTAGTTTCACTTTTCTCTCGACTTTAAATTGATCGCCAGTTTCCAACATGAGATAAGATAATATTCTTTTCCTCTGTTTTTGATAGGTGAATGGCAAAAGGCTTCCAATTTTCGATACAGTTGAATTCAATTCCTTTTCCTTTGATTGCAGTGCTGCGGAATCTTGTGGAGATGATTCTTGTTTAGAGGGATCGGTGACGGTGGGTCTTTCATGACAAGGTTTAAGCTTGTCCAAACGTCGCAATGCATCATGGAGTAAAAGCAGTTTTTTATCATCGGCAATATTCTCTTCATTAATGAATTTGCTTAGATTGTCTTCAAAATGTTCGACGGGCGAGAGGACAAGTTCAAATGGTGTCAATTTATAGGGTTTTTCCATTCTCACTATAGAAAACTGTTTACAAGTCCTGCAATTATCGGTAGTAAAATTGTGAAAAAGCTACCGCCTGCTTGAAGGAGCCGTGTTGTTTTAAATTTTTCCCTTGTTTTTACAAGCCAAGGCACGTACAGTGGAACGATGTTGCTTTGTCTGTTGTCTAAAACCTTCTGGCAGTTGAACATTGCCCTCAGTTAAATTTAAACAAAGTTCAGATATTAGATTAATGAAATCGCTGTCAATACAATGTTTGAGTATAGCCTTCCTAAGCAATTGTTTTGAAGTGCTTAAAACGGAAAACAGATGCCGTTGTTCGTGTAGTTTCTTCAGTGTCATAATGACGATTAATAGTCCTTTCTACTATTCACAGGAAGATATACTGTAATTTCATTGTTGAAAATGTCGGTGACTACACGAAGATCATCGGGCGTGCTATTATTAATATCCAGCAAATTTTAACGGTTGGGTTTGCTAGTCGCCTTTTTTTTCGGTTAAAAAAGAAATTTTGGGGGGCCGGGGTTTTTCGTATTATTTTTTTTTATTCGCTAGATAGAAACCCGCACGACTCGATAGATAATATAGACGGTGCAATTCAAAGCAAGGGTTCGCATACATTTGCTCTGATGAAACAGATTGTGTAGAACCAGAGTAACGGAAATGTGTTCATGATGGGAGCTAACGGTGAACAGTTGTAGCATTTCCTGTGAGAACTGTTCAAAGGATTCAGCCAAATCATCAATAATCAGCCACGAGTTCGATTCCATACTATTGAAAACATCAAGTCCCCGTATGATTTGTATTCGTATACATTTGGCAATCGCTTTTATTTGGCCATAGGACTCCTGCCAGAGGCTCTATCAATCGTAGATTTTTTTCGGCTTTTTAAAAAACATATTATCGCAATTACGAATTATTTTATCTAAAAGTGATGTTTTTAAAAACATTGAGGGGTCACACAGAAATGATCTGAAGGGTTTTTTAAATTGATACATGCTGTTGACAACAGTCGGACTACAACTAACTGTAAATCATATGTGCTCAATGAATAAGTAGTAATTTTCCCCATAGATCTATCTATTCAAGAACAACAAAAACAATATTTCATGGTAGCATTTATTTCGGCACTGCATGAAAACAAATAATTGCATTCAACATGAACAATGATAAAAATAATAACACTTGTTCAACAAGAACAATTGACAAAATTCTATGGTCAACATGAAAACTCTATTTGTTCAACATGAACTGCAATGATAACACTTTATAAATAAGCACTTATTGTCTTTAAACACCTTTATGTACAATAAAAAACACTTTTTGTCCATCATCAACAACACTTTTCTGTACAACACTTTTGTCTTTAAACACTTTTCTGTACAATACTTTTTGTACAACAGAAAATACACACACTCAGGGAACTAGTAGCACAGTTGAACTTGATTACGGTGAATTTACAGGTGTGTGGGTCCCCCCTCCCCCGGGGGGCCGCGGGGCCGCAGGCTGGCCGGCCGCGGACGGGGACCCCCCACCCCCCTGGGTGGCCGCGGGAAGGCCCCCCCCCCGGGAACCGCGGAGGAAAAACAATAGTTGTCGTCACTGCTACTACAGGTTGGGTTAGTGATGGTTAGATGAGGTTGAGTTAAGGTGGTTAGATTGGGTCAGCTTAGTTAATTTATGTACAGGTTGAGTGGTGGTTAGTCAGATTAGGTTAATTTATCCAGACCAAGTGGATTGCGATAGTCTATGCATTCAACTCGATCTGAAAGACGGTAGCGACCATGAGGTAGGAAAGTCGCACCATTCTAGAGCATATAGACTTTGTCGGATATACATGACAGTGCATTTTTTTCTCCTCTCATAATATAATGTCTATACTGTAGAGAGCCACTTTCAAGCACTTGTGCTCTCGGCACTAGGCTACTTTCTACACACTCTCTGTACACGCTCATGTTAAAATTGCTCTTTAAAAAATGTGTAGGCACCCCTTTACACGCCTTATTTTCTTCCCCACTATGAGTTTCCACTCAATAGACTTGGGGACCCGGGAACACCCTCCTGGACATTAACTCGCTCCCCGTCTCTTATTTTAATTTTAATAGTTGGTTGGGGGCTTGACGTTTCACCAGCTCGGGGTAGAGGTTTGGATTCCAGTTGGTGAAATCCATTCGCGAGCTGATATACACCCCCTTTTCTAAATCACCCAATAAATCTTCAGTCCCATTTACCTTTAACAGCAGAGAATCTGTATCACCATAGTAAACTTGAACCTCCCCTCCCGTGGCCATTGCACCTTGCACACATTGTAAAAGAACGACAACATGAGCTTTTTTGAAATTTCTAGTACTGAACTGCCGCCTGCAATATTCTTGTTCAGTACTACATTTCGCTTTCGCCTGTGTAGAAGAACCATGCCGGCCTCTATGCTCGTGAATGATGTAAAATTGGGGTCGGCAATAATTCGTGCACACTCTAGAGGGTCAGTCACGACGTCGCAGCGAGATCTATTACGAACGCTTTCACACATTTTGCCAAACGCCTATTTTAGGATGAGCTTATACATTTCCTTCTCCACCTTTGAATTTGCCTTAGAGCGTTTATCGACAAAGGTGTTGATAAATGTTTTCAAGTAGGGTCGCTGATTGAACTGCAGGACCCTGTGTATTTTGGTGATTTTGAAACCATTGCTCACCATCCAGTGCAAAAGCACATGGTGAACAACGATATTCTCTTTAGGGTCCAAATCAGCAATCAGTTTCTGTTTAGAGGGAGTCCAGTGCATCCCCATATCCTCAACCAATGAACGATTGTAGGGGCTCAGAGAGTCCCTGCTCACCGGCCGATTGATACAGGGAAAGACAAAATCTTTGACTGAGTCGTGAAGCGCCAGCGGAATGTGACCGTCAACTTCAAAGAACCATCCTTGTGGCCCATTGTCCTCGACGGTGGTAATGTCGAGGAACTCACAAGGATTCTCAAGCCATTGATAGTTCCCACACGGCAAAGAGTAGTGTGACATTGCCGAGGGGTACAATGAGTTCATGTCCAAGAACACTGCATTTGACTTTGCACCGCTGCAGTGTCCGCTAGGATCGGTTGATAAGACACGGTCCCCAGGAAAAACATACCCTCCCCTCATTGAACCTTCTACAAACAGGTGCTGATCTACATCGGTGATTAGGCCTAGTTCCTCCCTGATAATTTTTAAAATTAAATCCATCACTAAATGAGGTGTATAAAAATAGTAGACTATATCGAACCCGAACTCTGAATAGTTATGGTCCGTGTTCTTGCAGAATATATCTAGCAGAGTTAAAAAATCACTGGACAAGCAGAGTCTAAAATCATCCCACCCATTTTTACAACTCCCCTTGGACCACACCTTCTTGGCAAACTCATACTCCTCGGCTGTGCATTCACTGTTGGTCAGTGAATTGTAAAAAGCTTCAATTGGAGGTAGTTTCTCCTCACTTAAGCGTGCGCCAGAACAGTAACAATCGTATGCATATTTACCTTTGCAGGTCAACAGGTCATACATTTCACTGTCTGGAGAGTGCTGTTTAAGCAAGGAAAAGCTATCAAAATTGTCGCTTTTTTGCACTTGAATCAGTTGACTCAATGCCTTGGGGAAAAAACTAAAGGAATCTAAAAACCTGATTTTATTCCAGCACATATGCCCATTATCCACTGCCTGCCATTTCAGCTCGAGAAGCAATAACTTCTCAGCTGATTTGGGAATTATGTTGTAGATAAATGAACTATTTACCCATGGACAATCTACTCCCCCTCCCTCCCTCTGCATACGTGCCAGTGCCGGTAAAATAAATTTTAAATCATAATTGGAATTATGAATAAAAGCAGGGATAAAAAACTGTTGGCTAACATTTAAATGACACGATTGATGCGGACCTCCCCTGCAATTACTACCCCCCGAGGATGTTTCCTGCCACAAATGATCATGATCTCTAACTTCCCTCCTCCCCCCTATTTGCCCGTTAGCATCCGTCTCCCCCTCTACACACTCCCCCGGACAAACCCCACATATTTTTTGATTTTTAATCGCGAGACGATCCTCTGCAGACAGCACCATTGGATAATGGGTATTTCTCAAACAAGAAATAGCACCATTAGCCGTGCCAATCAGTTTAGTCAGTGCCTTCACCATGCACTCCCCCTCATCCTATGTTTCAACTATTTCTAAAAACCGCCGGATGTTAGAATTATCTCTTTGCGAGTGGGCATAGGACACTGCAATAGCCTGGTGTTCTTTGACTCGGTTTGGAAATTGGGGGTCATTCACCTCCACCAGCTTAGCCTCACAATCTAAAGATATTTTGTTGCACTGGAGAAGGGTATTTTGAAAATTTTTGAAACGTAGAATTGCCCTATCCCCTGAAACCGTTTCCACTGTCTGGTAGCCGTGCTGGCTACAATGCCTCATATGACCCCATAGTTTTATATCACTACGGACTTATGAAAAGCATGTTGGACAGTAGAAACGTTCCCCCCTGGTCTTACCCTCCCCCCGGCCTCGACGCATGTCAGTGATAGGGGCAAAATGACCGATTGCGTTCGGTTGACTAGGTGGCATGTAGAGCAACCAAACCCAGTGTTTAACCAAATGAACTGAGGGACCCCGTACGGGGAAAACCACCCCCTTCCTTTTAGAGCGAGCTCCATCTTCAAATTCTGTTTCGTATTGTACCACAGTAACGCCGATATTCAAGTGGGCATTAGCCCTTTCAAACATGTCAATAGATCTTAGCGTTACTGGGTATTTTCCTTCTAAGCAAGGAAAATCTACAACTGGGAAATCGGACCCATCCTTCTCATGTACAGCCCAGTGATCTAAATTCTTCTAAGTAGCGTCCCGAGCTAGAGGCTCGAATGCTGATATGAGGAAAGCATACCTGAAACACTTTTGATCTGTTTCAAAACAGATCTTCTGGACACCTTGACAACCTACTAGATCTGGATTATATTTTAATTCAATTGCCCCTGGTCCACTCCCACCTCTTAAAATAAAATCTTTCTTAAATTTACAAATATTAACACTTAAATTTTCAACAAAAAGAACTAGAGATCCACTACCGTTTTCATTATAGTTCTTGAGATGCGTTATAATTTGATCCACCAAATCTAAGAAAATTCCCTCAAAATTTTCCAAATTCGAATAAACCAAACGCATCTCGGAATGTATAAAATGATAATAAACCTCGCTTTTTCCCTCATTTAAATAAAAAACCTTTAAAACAATGGAGACCTTAATTGACTCCCTACCCCCCCCCCACAATTTAATTTGATTCTCCAGAAGTGCACGAATTTAGTCTACATATGAATGCACAATGTCTACAGGGTCAAAAACAATTTTCCCCCCCATAAGTGTATTAAAGGGGTCTCCAACCGTTACAGTGAAAACAACTATACTATATAAAATTATGTTGGATAGTTGACAATCTGGGAAAGTTGTACCCTCCTCCCCCTCTTGGTTATTATCCCCACCCCCCCGCTGGTTCGTAATAACGGGTTTCTGCAACTCGTCAGTTGGTTTACGTTTCCATATTTTTGGATAGGATGCTGGAGGGTTCAATGTTAATTCCCGGGTAAAATCGGCTAAACTTTGCAAGTTATTCTTGACAAAGTATCAATGCTCAAAAACGATACGATAAACATTAAAAAGAAAATCGTTAATAAAACCATCAATATTAAAAGGAACTTCAATGCTATCGTCCCATAGTGAATTGTTGGGGGGCTTCACATGTGCTTCCTCTCCTTCTCCAACTGACGAGCAGGGGGGAGATGGTGAGTATGGAACCAATGCAATCTATAAATGAAAAAATAGCTTATTTTCAAAGTGTTCAAATCACCCCTACTGTTTTTAAAATTTGGATTATTATTGCTTAATAACATTTGGTTAATTCAACTGAAAGTTCCAACTTAACGACAATCACGATATGACATAGAAGCGCTCCCCGTGGTGCTTTTCGGAGCCACAGCGCATCCCTGTGGCGCTTCTCGGGGCCCGCATCGCACCCCTGTGGCGCTTCCCTGACCCGTGGCGCTTCTTGGGCCCGCGGCGCTTCCCCCGGCGCTTCCCGGACCCATCGGCTCCGCGGCTCCCTGGCCATTTATATAATGTCCTCCAAAAACCGTATTGTTAGACTACATAAGTCCAAGTTTCTCTCTAATTCCGTTCTACAGGTTCGGTGAACTCCTCATTAGCTCACAATTATTGTAGGCCACCGCGCGAGTGGTTGAAATGAAAAGCCTGAACTTCAGACGAGGAAACAGTACAATTAAATGCTGTAAACCGTTAACTCAGTATATCGTCAACAATGTTTCCCCATCACTAAAATATTGCCAAGGGTTTGTAAGCTATTTTCAGTGCAAATTAGAACGTCAATATGTACAATAGATAAAGGAATAATCTCTCTTAAAACTATGTGAAGAATAGCATTCACGGAGTTTCAAAGGTACCTAAAAATATTCGCTTATGAGATAGCGGCGAAGAGATAGGGGGAATGCATAGAAAATAGCAAAGATTAGAAAAAATAGCATTTTGAGTTTCAAAGGCAGTGATTATTAATAGAAATTACCTAAAAATATTCGCTTATGAAATATCGAAGCGATAGCAAAGATTAGAAAAAGAGCGGTTTCTTTGCAAAAAAATTACATTTAGATATGTAATAGGGGTTAATATCTCACAGAGATAAGTTTATATTGGGATTGAAAAAGACTGAAAAATGAAGAAATAGAAAGGTAGGAAAAATGCTTACATTTGCATGATCCCTCTGGGCTTGGGCACCCGAAGGACCAGGTAGTGCATGCTGGAGGGTGGACGGGGCGACGTCGCTATGTTCTTGTGCGACTGGGCCGGCTATTTCACGATCTTGCATAGATGAGCCGGCAGGGTTCACCATATTATAAGAAGCCGCCCATTCTCTCTTTAACTTTCTGCCAGGCTGCATTGGGGCTGGCACTGATGGGGCTGCTCACCCTCTCTGGCTTTCTTGGAAGGAGGGGGCACGCATTCTTCATAATTTGCCTTAAAAAGAAGAGGAAAAATTAGTATCAAAATAATTTGCCCCTTTTTTACAGAAAGAAAGTTAGTATCCCTCATCCATATAATTTTGTTTAGAAAAGTATCGCATTTTAGTAAAGCAAAAAGTAAAAATTTCGCGAGAAATATATTAGGCTTAGAAATCAAACGTTTTTATTAGACAATCAGTAGTCTATAGCCATAGGATAGGAATCATTGTTTCTAATTTTAGCATTTAGAAAAATATTAAATTTTCCGGTCTATATGCTTTAAATTAGATCGTTAACCCATCGACCTTTAGGCCAATATTATGCAAACATAGGTTAAAATACTATTCAATTTATACATAATATTTGCTTCATGCAACTCACAAAGACTTTTCTAGCCCTGCACTGTTTGTTTTCATTTTACACTGATGGCGGTAGAATTGAAGGCATTGCCCTCCCTCTATTTGCCTTAAAATGAAGAGAAAAAATTAGTATCAAAATAATTTGCTCTTTTTTTTTTAAAGAAAGAAAGTTAGTACCCTCATCCATATAATTTTGTTTAGAAAAGCATTTATCTCTTTTCACTAAAGCAAGAAGTAAAAATTTCGCGAGAAATATATTAGGCTTAGAAATCAAAAGTTTTTATTAGACAATCAGTAGTCTATAGCCATAGGATAGGAATCATTGTTTCTATTTTTACCATTTAGAAAAATATTAAATTTTCCGGTCTATAGGCTTTAAATTAGATCGTTAACCCATCGACCTGTAGGCCAATATTTTGCAAACATAGGTTAAAATGCTATTCAATTTATACATAATATTAGCTTCATGCAACTCACAAAGACTTTTCTAGCCCTGCACTGTTTGTTTTCGCTTTACAATGATGGCGATAGAATAGAGGCATGGCCCCCTCCCCCTTTCGTCAATGTCCTAAATATATTGTTAGACCTTAATTTGAAAATAACGAGATTTCATCGGCTCTCTGACAAATACAAGGTTAATATACAGCAATCTCTTTTTGCTTAAAACTGTTTTAATTTGACGGAAGAATAGTTCCATTGACTTGACCGCGTTTGTAAACAAAACCGGAAAAAGGGTGACAGCTAATTATAGGCCTCACATTGGAGTCGTGTTTCAAAACCAGAGCGAGCTAATAACAACAGTGACGGAAGTTAGTAGACACTTTAAATCACAATAGAGAAAGGCTATAATTTAACGAAAAGATTATTATTTCCATTTGCGAGAATTTGGTTGTAAAACAGGGGGGGGGGTTAGGGTAAAAAGAATATATTTACGTTTTCCTAGTGAGTATAATGATGTTTGTATGGTTTGGGGGGGGGGGGGTTTGGTAAAGGAATATATTTACGTTTTAGCTGAATATACTGGTGGATGTCCAAGGAAAATAATTTTGAAAATAAAACGGAACTTACATGGTAAATTGTAGTTGCCAAGGTTTCTAATTCATCAATATTATCCATTGTTATATCAACTATGTCAAAATACTTTCTGATAATTTAATCACATTGCATGTCCGTTATATACAAAATCTCAAGGGCGAATTGTTATGTAATGGGGATATTATATGTAATCAGGCCTCTGATTGGCTGAGAAGGAGGATGTATCTGACTCGCTGATTGGCTGAGAAGGAAACACGTGATCTAACTGTTTCCGGGAAACTCATAACATTTGGCTAGAGCAACAACAACAAATACTATTTCTGGACACCATGACATTCGCGATCGATTACGCAATCAAGTTCTCGGAAATTCACTTCCCCCTCGAGTCCTAGATCAATAACATTGTTCCCGTTAGAATTCAATGCGCATGTGCAACCTTCGTCCCGGAGTTATTACACATAGAAACATCAAATAAATCGACCTTGGAAAAAGAGGTCATTGACCGATTACGCAATCTTTCTCCCTATGGAGGCTATGCCCTTATTTGGTGTACTGTCACGAGATACGTTCTTTTGATAACCGAATTTTGTACTGATCGGAGTCGGACCCCCATTTCTACTCATAAGTACGCAACTTAGCATAACTTATCTACATTTCCCCTCCCCCCCTTAAACCCCAAAAAACAATCATTTAAATATTGTAACTCAATGAGAAACCATGGCTTTGCAGTCATTTATTGGTACTGGTACATTTTGCGGACACTTCTATATACTGCCAAAGAAGTCAAGTTAGGTTAGTGCTAATAAAATATAATAGGATGAATATATAAAAGTTTATGGGTTATAAGGGGGGAAAGGTACCAAGGTTAGGTTAAGTTGCATATTTAATATATAGCATGATTTACCCCCCCCTTCTAAAAGTTGACAAAAGTATTTGACAAGTTGACGTTCTGACCCCTTGTGAATTTACATTTCTCTGGTCGTCCTCTCAATAAATAAAAAAAAAAACAAGTTTTTTTTAACTGAAAGTAAGGAACAACGTTAAAACTTAAAACGAACAGAAATTACTCCGTATATGAAAGGGGCTGTCTCAACGCCTCGCTCTTTCGACAATTTAGGCTCTTTACGCACATTAAGGGGGGGGGGTTGCAGGATAAAGCATACATAAGTACGCAACTAAACCTAACCTATCTACCTTCCCCCCCCCCTTTAAACCCCAAAAAACAATCATACTATATATCATACTATATATTAAATACGTAAATCATACTATATATTAAATACGTAAACAAACCTAACCTAGGTACCTCCCCCCTTAAACCCCAAAAAACAATCATTTAAATATTGTAACTCAATGAGAAACCACGGCTTTGCAAGCATTTATTATCTATAGCGGTCTCTTGCAAATAGCCTATTTGACAGGTTTTTTTGTGACTGTTTCCTTGTACAATAACAAATTTGTTTCCTTAGGCAAGGCAGTACCCAGGGGGGGGGTTAGGTGTTTGAGCCGCCACCACAGTTCCTCCCCAACAAAAATATTTATCTGACTTTTAAATTATGCAGTGCCCAAATAATGCGTAAGTACCCAATTTTTTAATGTTTTTTTTAGTTTTTTTTGTTTAACCCCCCCCCCCCCCCCAGAAAAAACAGAAATCCCATCCTTTATGGAAGTTTACTCAAAAATATCCAGCCCCCTAGTACAACTTAACTCCTGCAGAAAATTCCCTTTGGAGAATTTATTCCTTGGAAAACTCCCATGGCAAATTTTTCCCGTGAAAAATCTCCTTTCCTACAGAGTTATTCTAGACAACTTCAACCCAGTAGAAATTTTCACCAAGACAATTCCCCTCATCATTGTTGCAATGGTAGCTGTAACCTAGTAAAGAGCAAACAACTGAATTTGAAAAAAAACTTACTACTGGAAAAAAGTTGACATGGGACATTGATTCAGGAATGGTAACTATTATTTTGATTTGTTTTAAAAGCAAAATTTTATTCCGAAAAGAAGTTTATTGTGATTTCTATAACAAAGCATAAAACATCAAAAATAATGTCAGATAAATATGAAAAATGTACCATTGAAATCTTGCATAGTTGAAAACATTGTACAGGGGAATACCAGTTCCCCTCATTCAGTGGCAGATCCAGCGGGGAGGAGATGAAGGGGCACACGCCCCCCCCCCTAGTGTAGCCTAAAGTAGTGTCATTTACTTAATTAACTCAAGTTTGCGTTAATTAAACTTACTCCTGACGCAAGTTTATCGGATCAACCTATTTTGCGCCCCATAATTTTTTTTTATTGAATCCACATATTTTAGCCCCCCCCCCCCAAAAAAAAAAAAATCCTTGATCCGCACCTGCCTACATTGAATAACAAGGATAATCCCTTTCCTCAATAATTCCAATCTGAATAATTATCTTCTCGGAAAATCAAATTTATTAAATCAATAAGCCTTTAAAAATTTAATGTTTCATTTGCGAAATGGTGAATTAACAACCAATAGCTATTTTGGCTGCTTGTACTACTACTTCTATTGGCATTGTCGCTACTACTACCATTGCTACCACTATAATTAAAGCAAAGGGTATTGAGGTGAACTTTAAAGATTGTTGTGGGGATTTAGAACTAAAAACAAATCTCTGCACAAGGCTGTCAGAATGCATATCTGCCACATTTCAGGAAATGATGTTCCTGATTTTCAACTGACCAAAAGGCAACTACAGTTACAGCTGCTACAACTACTATTGCTACAACTTCTGCTACTGCTACTATTACATAAACTATTGCTTTTAAGGCTAAAGGTGTCAATGTGAAATTTTCATTTTAACACCTTTAGCCTTGAAATTAAAAAGAAATATTGAGAGAGAAGTGTAACTAAATCAAAACACACTATGTGGATACAAGCCATCAAAAAGCTATATCAGTATCTCAAAACAACTTAAAATATTAAATTGAAACTTTAGAACATGTTGAAGTGACAAAAAAAACGCTCTTTGTGCATATTACTATTACTACTACTAGTGCAACTGCCACTAAGATCAAGCGCATTAAGATAAACAATTCATGGAATAATGAGAGGGAAGTGGACCTAAATCAAAACACACTCTTTTCAGGCAGATTGTTCAAAGGGTGTATCTGCAATGTCTTAGGAATGATTGAGAATATTAAGTTGAAACTAACAGGCTTTGTCAAGAAGATACTATGTGCATGCTACTTATACTACTGCTTCTATTGGTACTGTTACTACTACTACCAATACCCTTGTTACCACTATGACTAAAGCAAAGGGTGTTGGGGTGAACTTTAAAGATTGTTGAGGGGATTCAGAACTAAATCAATACAATAATCGGTCAAAAGACTGTCAGATGGCATATCTGCCAGTCTCAGAAAATGATGTTCTGGATGTTCAACTGACCAAAAGGTAGCTACTGTTACAGCTGCTACAATATCTATACAAATACTATTGCTACAGCCTCTTTTGCTACTACTGCTGCTACTTTTGCTAGTAGCTACTATTGTATAAACTACTGCTTTTAACGCACAAAATCCAGATCTCCTTAAAATGACTTGTTTTTTCCAAGTTTATAAAACTACGCCCGGCTGACTACCCATGCGGGAAAAAGGTAGGAGGAGTAATAATTTTGGCAAAGGATTCCATGTATCCGACCCTTATCCATGTGCCAGGACTGGGTGATTACGATGAAATCAATTGGATATCTACTAAGCCCAAATTTCTGCCTTGGCCTTAAACTACTTTAATCATTTGCTCATTTTATTATTCAACCAGACAGATTGCTTGTTCTCATCGTAATTTTCATGATATTCTAAAGCAAGTCTTACTTAGTGATGACAATGTATCTAAAGGCTGATATTTTTATAGTAGGAGACGCGAAATTACTAAGTTTTAATTATCTGTGCAAAGATCAGAAGCTTAAGCAAATTGTTAACTGGATCTGCCACAAACCTTTACCAGAATCAGTCAGAGTGTAAAATTTTCAGACCAAGCGTCGGAGATGCGAAAATCTTCGAAACTGGTGGACGAAGACGATTTTCGAAAAAGTCAGATTTTTATGTACCTTAAATTTTCGTTAGAGACTAATTCACCCTCTCCAACCTCAATCCAAGCTGCTGTAATGGTCTGATGTATGTAGGGATGTTAAATCTAACCCCTAAACCACTTCCTAAGTTCGGAATGTCTTTTCAGGACGGCATTATTTACAATAAAAAAATTCACCCTCAACCTTAACCTAAAACAATTCAAATTTTTGAAAGAGCTAGATCGCAAACTTTTCGGATTTGGAACCAGCACATATTTTTTTGTCGGGTAGCGAAAAAATCATTTGAATAACGATTTTTTTAGATCAAACCCCATTTTTACTAGACTATATATGAAGATAAAGTTTTCATTAAAAGCTTGGGAGGAGGAGTAGAAAGACGGAGGATTTGAAGCTGCATTATTGTGGCATCATGAATGTGAAAATAGCATTCATTTATGCCATAGGGGCGGGGGGGTGGTGGTGGTGGTGGTAGTAGACTTCATTTGCAAAAAAAGGAATGTTATATTTGTGTTCAAGATATTATGCTGGCACTCTATATTATGCTTGCCGCAATTTAAATAATATTCGTTGCTGTACTGATAATGTGTTCTTAAATTTTAGAAAAAGGTGACCGAATTGAAGCAACGAATCTTCGGGCACCAGTTGTCCCAGTTTTATCCCAAAATTTCATAAAGCACTGGTACCCCCAACAAGAGCCATCTATTGCTACGCCGGTGATTTTTAACAGCACTTTTTCTAGGGAGCTGTTTTTCCATACAGGCCCCTATGGCTCTCAGAAAAGTATTTGTCGGGTAAGTCACATCGCTTTCTACACCAGGTCAATACATTGTCTTGGTGCTGTAACTAAATATAACTATAATACGGTCTTTTAGTTAGCTTATTCAAAAAATAAGGAATTATGAACTAGTTCTTCATGTATGTTTACCTTGGTAATTTCACAACTTAATCATTAAATGATGTCATATTAATTTTTTCCTTCTTTTGCGTTAAAAGATTAATCAATTATCTTAAATATTCCAAGCCGGAAACACTAGCGGATAGGTTTTCACAAATATTAAGCGAATCTCTGGCATCAGTGAAACCAGCTCAGAAAAAGAAAGATAGTTTTTATGACGAAGAATGTAAATTCAGCAGCGTTAATCTTGATAAAATATTACACAATGTAAAGAATGCACTGGATGATGAATCAAAAATCGAAGCACTAACAGGATGCTGTTTAATACGTAAAGATCACAAAAAAATTAATAAAAAGGAAAGCTGTAAAAGAAAAGAAAAAGCCACTCTTTTCAAGTGCTTTAGAGAAAATAACAGTAGGGAGTTCTGGAGAATGTTAAAAAGAAATAGGTTAAAAGACCTACAGTCAGAGGAGCCCACCCCCGAAACTTGGCCTGATTACTTCAAACAACTACAAGAATATACCCAGGATAGCAACATACAACTCCAGGAGGCATTAGGTCTAGATAACCGTGAAGGAGCATCATTCCCACTGAACCAGGAAGATTACGTGTTATGCAACCCAATCACTCCGGAAGAAATTAAAGATTAACATAACAAAATACAAGGTGATTCAGCTCCCGGGCTCGGTGGAATTCCTATGAAGACCTTCAAAGCATTTAGAACTGTTCTTTTACCTGTTTTCGCCTCATTATTCAACCTCATTACTTGAAGAAGGAGTAGCCAATTACCTGGAAAACCTCACTTATTTTCCCACTTTATAAGAAAGGTAATCCTGGTACACATGATAACTATAGACCAATAAGCCTCCTAAACAGTGCTGGAAAAGTTCTAGAAAAAATTATAGATAAAAGGCTGGGAATGTGGATAGAAGCGAAAAATCTTGCAAGAAAAACAAGGTGGGTTCAGACCAGGCTGTTCTACAGTTGATAAGAGTTTTTGTTATTAATGCTCTTGCAGAAAAATATTGTAAAGGTAAAGGAAAGTTATATGTGGCCCTAATTGATTTGAAATCAGCATTGGATTGCGTAGATCGTGTTTTATTGTTTAATGTTTTGTTAAATCTAGGCCTAACAATCCCTTTTATAAAAATTCTATTATGTGTGTATTCATTGAATAAAAGTTTTGTGAAAGTTGTTAGGAAGGAAATATCTGCCATTTTTCTCGAAAAGGGGCGTGCGCTAAGGAAGTGCACTTTCGTCAAAATGATTTGCTATGTTTTTTAATGATATTGTTCTTTATTTCCCACAATGATGGGCACCTACTCTCCGACAGAGAAATCTGATTATGTATATGCTACTATTTGCAGACGACATTTTATTACTGGCAAAGACAAAGAATGACTTACAGACTTTCTTGAATCTCCTTGAAAAATATTTGCAAGAGAAAGAACTAGAGGCGAATGTCACAAAATCCCAAATAATCATTTTTAGCAGAAAACCCTTGGAAACCGTGCCACAATTTTTATTGAATGGAAAAATACTGGAAGTGGTGGAAAAATGCAAATACTTAGGTTTCATCGTTTGTCGAAATGGAAAATGGACGAGTCATATTACAACAATGGCAAAGAAAGGAAGAAATGCATTATTTTTGGAATATATAGAAGCACACTAACATCAGAAATAAGTGAATTAAGTCTCCACAAATATGTATTTAATACTAAAATTATGCCTATCCTACATTATGGATCAGAAATTTGGGCTTCAGCTTCAATATTATAAACGAGTTTTTGGCTTACAGAATACAACACATACGTTAGCATTAAAAGGTGATCTTGGTATATTTAACCTTAGATTGAAAAGATACACCCCAGGCAACCAGGTTTGGTTACCTGATAATACGAGCTAGACTCTCAGCCGGGCATACCCATATTGTAGTTGTATTAGTTTGTAAGCAAAAGAAGCTGAACCTCAACCCAAATCATCAAATTTTGGTTAAGACTCCTTAAACTTCCCCAACCTAGACTTGCTCAAGTAGCATATTAAGATCGTCTCCTTCAGTGTAGGAAAACATCATGGACAGCACAAATCAAAAGGATATTAGATGAGAATAAATTTTCAAGTTCGCGGGAGAAAGGAAAAGGGCCAGAAGATCATGAAAGTTCTTCAAGGAATTTAGTGCAAGACTTGAAGACCAAGAAGTGCAACTATGGCAATCAGCTGTGGATAAATCTCCGACTCTTACGTCGTATAGAGAAGTAAAAGAGAATTTTGGACAAGTTTTATTTTAAGCTGGGGTTGCACATTAAATATCTGAGGATTTGGATTTAGATTCGAGCTAATTGTCTTCCAATTTATGGTAAGGTTGTAAGGAAAATGAGGGAAGTTCCGGAGGCCGAGTGTAATTGCTTGAGATGTGGGGAAAATGATTATGGGTAGGGCCATTTTCTCCTCCAGTGTAAGCAGCTTTCTCATTTAAGGGGATCAATTATCCAAGAAGGGGAAGAAAGGCTGCTTCGTGGGTTAATGAGGCCTGGGTCTCCTTGTTATATTGTGGTAGTAGGAAATTTTGTATTGAAGGGGAGGATGTCAAATGGAGTGTAATTTATCTTTGGTATCTGGCTTTTTTGTATATGGCTTTATCAATCATAATTATAGGGGTCAACGCGGTTATTTTCAAATTATCACTTTTATCAATGCTATCTTGCATAATTTATATATTTTTATAGAGTATTGCCAAACAAGATGCCCTCTTTTATCACAAATTTTTCAATTGATTGCCAAAAAAATCCTAATTAGCGAGAGATTAAAGCTATCGAGTGTCAAATTATCGAGAGAAACTATTCTAAATGGCTCCTGATATATAATATTTATCTTTTCTGAAAACATTGCTCTGAGAGGAGGAACTCGGTAATTACTTTATCAATGGGTTTCATATATAATTCAGTATAAATGGGTAGGATGCCTAAATGCGTATAATTTTTCAGGTTTTTCAAATAATAGGTTTTTCTGTTTTGCCAGGAGTTAATGTCCGGGATCACTCTTGATTGGTCACATGACACACGTAAAGACTTCTAAAGATCTTTTATATTAGCCAATCTGTATGCTTGAAAGCAATTGCCTTGTTCTTTAATTGAATATAAAAATTTCTTCTTTTTACAAATGCCTTTTATTAAAAGCCTTGTATAAAAGGTAAATGTAAAACATTTACATTTTATGATGACTTTGTTTCTGTCATATTCTAATTGCTAGGCATATTATGGATTTTGTATTATGAGGCAAAGAGGCACGGCGTTAGATTTTAAATATTTTGTAACTTTCAAAATCACAACTTGGAGTGCCTGGAAGTAGAAAATAAGGTTGGTTTATAGCACAAAGAAGTACATTTTTAGCCATAAGTAATAATGATTCAACACTTCCCTTGAAGAAAAATTCTCTTTTTTACGCTGAATTGATAGCTACACTATAATAGTGAAGATACAAAACTGAAGTTGTAGCTTTGAAATTCTGTTGTTGACAAAACCGAAAAATTTGGCCTTAACTAGGCAATATAAATTCTGTTTTTATCTCATTTTTTCCTTTTTTTTATAAATTCTTTTCTTCTCATGGTATATCTTTTCATATATCGATACTGTTGAAAATTTAGCATATTACGTTATTTAATATTTGCTCATTGAACTTTTTTATACACTCTTTTTTTGCAAAGATCGTTATTTGCATTACTGTATGATTTGAAATTTTTCGCCTATGTTCAAGAAATCGTTTTTTTAGGGTGATTCTGGAGGACCCCTCATGGTCCTTTCGCATGATACGTTTATACAGATTACAGTTATATCGGCACAGCTTTGTCAAGATATAAAAGCATGCTGTAAGAGACAGTTGCCGCCGTACCCAGACAAACACACGAACATAAGTACGGTGATAGAGGTAAGACAAATAGAGGTAAGGCCATAGAGGTTAAGACAAATATCCAAATCATCTGGAGTTGTTTTGTTTTCTAGAACAAAAGCATAATATAAAAAAAAATCAGTAACAGTAAGCTTGCATCTCATGAGAAAAAGTATCAAATTTAAATAAAACCTTTCTGTTTATGCTCCATGGCTAGAATAACATAAGTAAGGTTTTTATGGGAAGGGTTGTCGAATAACCTCCGGAGGGGGCTCATTCAATCGGAAATCGAACAACACAGTGCCCTTTTTAAGATTTTAACCTCTCAATTTTGAAAGTTTTTTTTAATAGATTTTAAATAGAATACAAATGACTTGTTTTTAGGAAAAACCAAGGCACAACCACACATGATACTGATACTTGAAACTAGTCGCATTTGTAAGTAGTTGCTGTTACAGTCGTGGGTATTCGCAGTTGTGCATTGTCATGGTCGAAAGCTGTCTAAGCCACAAGTATTGCAAGTATTCACCGTTGCAAGTAATATTTGTCCCACTCGCCATTTGTCGCCGTTCCAATTACAATAGCATTAGAAGTGGCTTTGAAACTGTTCAGCTAATAGCCTTAGCGATTCCTAAAATGTTGCAGATTCGGATACGATTGGATTCACATAGCATCTTTTGATTTAGTTCAGTATACTCCTGAAGATTTCATGAAGTTTCAGCACGAGATAAGGCCAAAATCTTAAGTTAGGACACCAACCTTCCATGCACGTGGTTCTAAAGGTGCCTAAAAACGTTTTTCTTTTTAATTAGCTTGAAACTTTTATGCCTCATTGTCAGGGCTAAGGATGCTACAGATGTTTGGTGGAATGGCAGTGTTTTGGGACCCAGAAAGAGGCCCTAAACAGTTTACACGCCGTGAGCAACGTAGATGACCTACATGACCAGACAACCGTCGAGGCTGCCCTCAGCGATCACATCAGCACTTGCCACCCGCACCAATGATTCCGAAGATGACGTAATTGACACAAGCTAATGATTTGTGCCTACTAGGGATTCCTGGTTCATGGGGATCCTTGCAGTCCCCAATCCTAACCACGGAAGTGGTTCAGCAGTTACCCGGTCCTCTCGGACAGGGAGGACACGCTAATTCTTCCGGTTTAGCGCGCGTGTTGTCCAGGACATCTAAAGCCATTACAGACCTGTTATTGCTCACTCTCATATGGCTAGACGCCGCTTGTCCCTCTAAGAAGAGCGATCCACCACTAGGATCCATTGTCTATTTAGCAGGCCAGAGTCTCGTTCGTTATCGGAATTAACTATACAAATCGCTCTACCAACTAAGAACGGCCATGCATCACCACCCACTGAATCAAGAAAGAGCTCTCAATCTGTCAATCCTTCCAGTGTCCGGGCCCGGTGAGGTTTCCCATATTGAGTCAAATTAAGCCGCAGGCTCCACTCCTGATCGTGCCCTTCCGTCAATTCCTTTAAGTTTTAGCTTTGCAACCACACTTCCCCCGGAACCCAAACACTTTGGTTTCCCGGAAGCTGCCAACGAAGTTATTCAAGTAAAGTCCGCGGATCGCTGGTTGGGATCGTTTATGGTTAGAACTATCGTGGCATCTGATCGCCTTCAAACCTCTAACTTTCGTTCTTGATTAATGAAAACATTATTGACAAATGTTTTCGCAGTTGTTCGTTTTGCGACAGTCCAAAAATTTCACCTCTAGTGTCGCAGTACGAATGCCCCTGTCTGTCTCTGTTAACCATTACCTCAAGTCCAGAAAACCAACATAATAAGACCGAGGTTCTATTCCATCATTCTAAGCTGTGATATTCAGGTGCAGTGCACCTGCTTTGAGCAATCTAATTTGTTCAAAGTAAACGTATTGGCCACCCAGGACACTCAGCTAAGAGCACCCTGAACGATCAAATGAATTGTCTAATCGCGTCAGTGACCACCGTGAGGTGGCACCACCCGACCGAGACCCATCTCAAACTACGAGATTTTTAACTGCAGTAACTTTAATATACGCTATTGGAAATCATTCAACCTAACAAAATAAAACAGAGGAAACAAAAAAAAACATCAACCGAAGGTAGAAGACCAAAAGGATGTGGAAGGGGTATTTTTAGAAGGTTATTCATCTTATAAATAAAAGGATAAGAACATGGGGGGGGGGATTTCTTTTACATATTTGGGAATGGGTTGTGTAATGGGTTCTGTTTGAAGGGGGGGCTGTTTGAAGAGGAGTTTTTAACGAAATTTTGTCAGAAATTAAAGAGTTGTTTTTAGAAAAATATCCCGTATTTTTTAACACTTCGTATTAGGACAACGGATAACTTATCTACGGATAAGTTTATATATGTTCTTATAGCTCCATTGCTTTCCAGATAAAATTTTGAATTTTGTGCAGAATGAAGAAATAATTAATATAGAAATGGTGCTTGAAATCCTTGATACCACTTTATGGTGTTCATTTTTTTCAAAGGCAAGCCCCCGAAGCCGTGCGGAAATAAAAATCGGAGGCGGCAAAAGAAAGCAAGCAAGATATTGTAATGATAATACGGATCATAAAAAAAAGCAAAAAGGCAATGAATAGGTACTATTTGAAAGATGATTGGAGAGAGACTAGGTGGAGAGAAGCAGATTGTAAGGGTACAATTATACAACCAAAAAATTTGGGCTTGTATGGTGGAAGCGGCGGACATGGACTAGATTGGGACCGATGTGAAAATGCATATATTGTTGCGATGTGTGTTGTGCATGGTTAGCAGTTGAGCAACGGTTTAACCATTCACAACCTAAAACTTCTGTTAGCCACTGCTAAGGTGAGAGAGGAATTCGGGACAATTTTTTGGGTTGCCCATCTGCCCAGTCTCGGGCAGGTGACCTAAAACTTGAAAAATTGAAATTTGCGCAGATTGCGGGGCCGAGCATAGGCATTGTATTGGTAATATTTGGAAAATGATTGGAGAGAGACTAGGCAAAGAGAAGCACAATGTAAGGGTACAATTATAGAACGCAAAAAATTGGGCTTGTATGATGGAAGCGGCAAATATGGGCTAGAGTGGGACCCCATGGGAAAATGAAAAAATATTGCTGGTATGTGTGTAGCGATCAGCCAAATGTTGTAACTGACTACTAATTGAGGGCAGTGCATGTTAAATCATACATATGAGCTATTGCGATCCCCTTTTCTGAAAATTCTAGAGTTTGGGCTTGTCTTGATGGTCCTGGCCCTGCCTGAGTGAGCGCGATATATTGCCTTCTACATTTCTCACGATCATAATTGCCATCCACTATGTTGTCCATTAATCCGATCACTATTGTATCACAATTACTCCTTATTTAGTTTGGTGTCAATCCAAGCGAAAGCAAACGTCTATTGATGTTACTCTTGGTCAATCGTGGCGAAGGGATGCTTCTATCTCACTTTAGCTCGAAGCGTAGCTAAGGCGCTACTTTTGGAGTAGAATTTACTGATAAATGAGTCGGAATCACTTGAAATTAAGTTGGAGTCAGGTGTATAAGCTAATAAACCTCGACTTGGGAAACAACGGAACTTGGGATGCTCAGGACTTTTATTACAAAAGTGTTGGGATTGTCTCCTCGACCTCTTGTCCCAGAAAAATGGTTATTTTCCCCTTGGTAGTGACGAAAGACAGGTCTGTATTTACTGTTACAAGGAATTATCAGAGTCACTGTTTAGGACATAAGGTTTTTTCATTTTATTTATTATATTTTTTTCTGATTAAAATTTATTAGTTATAACCTAAAATTTAAATACAATAATAACACTGAAGTGGATAAATTTATTGCTAAACTCTCTTAATGGAACACTGCTATATATTTTGTAAATTTTCTAAATATATTGTAATATTTGTTAAATATATGTTAAAACTCTCTTAAATATTTTAGTTGAGCTAGGTGAATGAAAGTGTCATTAGATTTTCAGGATTTAAGATTAAGCTGATTCTTGAATATTTCCTTTGGCTCTTCTACCTTCTTCAAAATATCAAAGAAATTCTATCCGGAAAACAGTTATTTACCCCTAATGCCTTGAAAAGTCAGAGCTGGGCCTTACAAAGTGAAGCGAATTACAGTTGGCCGACCCAAGTTTTTACAAATGGAATTAAAAATTCACTGGCCAAAAACCCCCAAGTTCGAAAAAACAAATCTTGAGATATTGAATAATAAAATATATATACCTGGTACACTTTTGAGGGTAAGGAAGATATAGAAGCGATGTTAGGCATCTAGAAAATAGACCGAGTCGACAGCTTCGATTAACTCAGCTCGAGTAGGTCATGTTTTACAGATGAAGGATAATCCACCAAAAACCTGGGATGCTACACCAATAATACACCAAGAACCTGGGATAATACACCAATGATACGCCAAAAACCACTGCAACTGAGGCCAAATAAAAAGCAGGAAGTCCTCGAATGAGCCAAACTCATAAGAAAAGATAAAAAGAAAGCAAAAACTCATGTTTTTGAGTAAAGAATGAAGTTATGGTCAGAATGGGTAGGAGGAGGAGCAAGTGCTTATCCCTGAGCCTCCGGTGGCTTGGAGATATGACGAAAAGTTGTTAGTAATATCAGTAAGGGGTTACCTAACCTGAGGGAATCAATATATCTAGCATATTTACTTTTCCCAAGATCCCAAATCCCAGGACTGAAATTCCAAGCACTTTAAAATATCCCAAAAAATGACAGGCCTTGCGCAAACAGCTGTCATTCCATCTGCCCAGCAAACAGCTGTCTTTAAAGTGCTTGAAATGTCAATAAAAAACTTAGTTTCTAAATATTCATCTATCAGTGTTTCCGCTACCCCGTAGAATCTATTTCATATGACATTTGGTTACCGCAGCCGAAACGCGACGTACATTTTGGTAACGGTGTTATAATTTTTGTTTGTGTTGTTGTTTTCTTTGCTTGTTTTACTTTGTTATATTAGTTTTCGTTATTACTGTGCTAAAAAATAAATGATGAGCTCTTATTGATCAGTTTGCCCTTATAATAATATAGTTTACTTTAATGATATACCGATCCTAGCCGAGTGGTTAGCGCGCTGAAGTTGTAATCCTTTGTCCTAACGATTGGGGTTCGATTCCTGGTGTCGCCAGCTATTAGGTTTATGACGGGGGTCAGTGGTGTGACTCTGTAAGCTCAGCTAGATTCGATCCAGCTCTAAATGGGTACCTGGAGAAACTTGGGGGAAATAAGCAGGAAGGGTGTGCGAAAGCACAGGATGGCTGCCCCTCCTCCCCTCCCATTGTACTTCCTGGTTGAAGGGCCATGAAATGGAGATCAGTACCACCTTTAAGGACTGTAAAAGTTCAATGCTGCATTACTTTACTTATTACTCAATAATATACCCTTATTGATCAGTTTATAACAGTTGCGCGTAGCATAGAGAAAAGATTAGTAAAGGGAATATACAAGTCAACAGCAATTATTAATTAATTAACACTTTAATTAAAAGCAGTAAATTATACGTACAAAACTTTCTTCCGTTATATTTAGAAAAACGTCATCTTTAAACGATAACACTGTTCCTTTACAGGAAATTTTGGCATTTTGTTTTACCGTTTAAAAGGTACGATGCTAACACAAAAGGAGACAACTTTTTGTGGTAAAAAAAACTTACTAATATTGATGATTGCAGTGAAATGATGGGAGTCACGCAAATTACTCTGTAAGCAGCGTTAATCTCGCCGAGGGTCAATTGACTGCATCGCGGTTCTGCTCTACCAAGTGAATTAATCCGATTAGTTTCACTTTCGCTTACCATCATCCATAGTTACATGAACTTAATTATGTTGAAGTTCACCTTAATTCATGTTGAAAAGCAACTAATTCTATGTACAAAATTTGGTCCTTCTTGTGGTCTTTCTTTAACAAAAAAAACAAACCCTCTTGTCACTATTTACACTTAATCTATAAAAATGGCACAGACAAAAAAAAAGCCAACATATTTTCGATACATACATGCAAAAGTTGATGATGGCAGTGAAATGGTGGGAGTTATGCAAATTAACCTGCAAGTATTGCTAATCTCGCCTAAGGCTAGTTCACCAACTTACAGTTGCTCATTGCCAGGTGAATTAATTCCTATTATTCTCCCTGTCCCTTACTATTGCTCTAGTTACTTAAACTTGATTATTAATTCATGTCGAAAAGTAACAAATTGTATGGAAAAAATCTTTAGTCTTTCGTTAACGAAAAAAAACTCTTATCGTTGTTTACTGTTAAATGTGTAAGAAATAGCGCAGGAAAAAAATGGAAATGGAAAAAATCAATGATGAGGGAGATTTTTATTAAATATATATATATACATACAAAAAAATATATATATATATATATATATATATATATATATATATATATATATATATATATATATATATATATATATATATATATATATATATATATATATATATATATATATATATATATATATATATATATATATATATATATATATATATATATATATATATATATATATATATATATATATATATATATATATATATATATATATATATATATATATATATATATATATATATATATATATATATATATATATATATATATTCTGAATTGGTAACGACCGAGGAGAAGTTGGCAACTTCGTCTTTAAGCAATGGGGATGGAGGTTGAGTCTATTCGGCGTTTGACAGCTTTGTACTATGATTGGTTTATTATATTTGCTGTGACTTTAAAGCTCTTAATATGCAAAGACGTTTTCCTCTTGTAAGAATTTGAAAGTATTTTTTACTGTATTTTAGGGACAAGCCACAGATATACAGATACAGGCTGAAGGAATCATGAAGCTGAAGAAGCAGATTAATAATTTATATGTCAAGCACACTGGACTCTCACTGGAGCGGATTGGTGAGTTTTCTCTCTCCCTCTGTCTCTCTTTCTCTGTCGCTCTCTCTTTTTCTCCCTTTATCTCTCTGCCTTTCTGTACATCTTTCTCTTTCTTTTTTTATTCTTTTTCACAACTAAATCTAGATTCTTAGAAACTTTCTTCCCGGGTGGAGTAACAAGAGCTTAATTTTTTCATAATAAATAAGGGCAAATGGAATAATCTTGTGCTTGAAAATTGATAAATTTCCAGATTTTTCCGAAAATATTGCTTTAACCTTAAGCAAATCAGCAAAAATTCAAAGACATGTTCAGAGTAACGAATTATTTTCAAACAAATTTTACAATTTTTCTAATTAATTTTGACTCAATTAATTTTGGCAAATTAATTTTAGATCTGAATCAATATCCTCTTTTGATTCAAACGTGAAAGTGTTTCAGAAGAAGGAAACGTTTATTGCTGTTTAGTTCTTATCTGTTTACTTACCTCTATTTGTGGTCATTCAAGCTGACTTAATTTGTCGCTTATTTTAGGCATGTCGTTAAAGTCTGTCGGTCTGTTAAAAGCAGGGGGCGGGTCCAGAATTTTCTGTAGCGGGGGGTGGCGCATAATAGGTTGCTCCGATAAACTTGTGAACAAAGAAATACCAGCAATTTAATGGGAACCTCATCAATTATACATCGTAGGTAGGTAGTGGAAATGGTCGTAAATTTAATCTAAACCTGGCGAGTGTTAGAGTTCTAATAAATTTGTTGAAATTAAATTGATATAAAATATTGAAACAAAAATAGTAAGTTATAAAAACCACCCACCATAAAAAAAATAAAAAGCTGTTCACCCTCTACAGAAAAATAGGATATTTAATATTTTCTGTATAATTTTTAGCCTTTACACTTCTGACCACTATAGCGAGTGAGTTAAGCTTTGTATTATCAAAAAAAAAAAAAAAAAAAAAAAACTGGTCTTGAACCATTCTTTAGAGTAAAACATTCTTTGTGACTATTTGTGTAGGTCAAACCATTTAGCATGTCGCCTAACTATATCGCATCGCTTAGTAATTATGATGGTAACGTAGAGCAGGAAATGAGGATTAAGATAGAATCTTTTTCTTCAATGCAAGCATCTTGTTTAATATTTTCAGCACTAAAGATTAACTGCTTTGTCCAGAAAAGATGAGAATTTGCTACATATTGGCTCAATCTTAGATTTCAAAGTTTGAAGATCATGTGTGGAATCTAAATTCTGAGGCAGGAGCACATTTATTGAATAATATGTCATTGACACGTCGGAAAATCTTTCTATTTTGTTAGAAATACTGTAATCTAGTACTGGAATAAAAACAGCTCTTTTCTAATAAAGGAAAACATTGTCTTGGTCGTCTTGTGAGACAGTGGGGTAATTTGATCCATAAGTTTGTTTTTTGCCATTCTAGGAATGTAAACAGTCACGTCCATAGCTTTCTCTGCACTTTCAAATATAATCTGGGAAACCTCATCACACTTTTCCCTCTTTTTATTTAAAGGTTTTAGGGTTTCGGATATTTTTTCTGTGGCTGAAAATAAATCTAATGTTTCAGTCTGAAGCAACCTGTTTAGTGCTAGAGTTGTGTCAGTTATATCACTCAGACAGTAAACAATAATAATAAGGTCGTCGGTTAAAATTGCATGCAGCAAGCAATTAGTCAATGAGCAACCGTTACGCGGTGAAGACACGCTTCTAAGTGCTTCAACTATTTTTGGCACAACATCCCTGAATCGCAATATACTTCGTGACGAGCAACCTTGTACATGATGACGTGAAACATTTTTAAGGACAAAATTTCGCTTTGCCGATGTACTAAAAGAAACTTACAACTTCTTTAATACTACCTACAGCATTACTCATATATTAGCTTTTATAGCACTTGGGAATTGATAGGCTAAGAGCATGATTTTAGCATCCACGGAGGCTGCATCTTTTAGCAACTTTTAGGATCCCTGATACTGCTCCTCGCATTTCAGAAACGTTGAGGCCGCATTCAGCGCAGCTTATCCTAACATAATTGTCAACGACTAGTCCAATGTCTTTCATTAGCTTGAGCACAGACTTGCCTAAAATTTCAAAATTTCCAATATTCGGCTATTTGGTTCATGTTCAGTTATACCCTTATAATTCGTTTAGTGAAAGTCCATAATCCAACAATTATGCCTGATGCCTGAGCATCGGTCAAACCATTCAAGGCTATAAGCATCCGTGATTTAAGCAGTGGAAGAGTGCTAAATTGCGATCCATGTTACAATGAAAAAATATTGTTGGTATGTGTGGCGCTATAGCAACAGTCTAACCATTCACTGTATGTGTGTGTGGAATATCTGCCGCTGAGTGTATGGTATGAGATGAGATGGCTAGTGGATTTCATCCATTCAGGCTGCTTCACTGAGACCCCTTGCACCAAAAATGTCTAAATGTTGTTAATGCTTAATTAAAAATTTGCATCCTTAACCCCTGATGATAATCCACAGACCTTATATGAGGGGGTCACTATTGAAAACAAAATTGAGCGTGATTGATAAAAGTGGTGGATATGGGCTAGGCAAGATCCATGTCAAAATGAATCTATTGTTGGTATTAGTGTAGCACGTGGTAGCATCACTTCCGCAATGGTCTTACTATTCACGGCCTTAAGCATCCGTGCACCTGTGTAGCTGTACTCAGTGGATGTGTGTTGAATTTGAAACATCTAAAAAGGGAAGTGGACTAGCATGCGAGTGAAGACCCAAGGAGAGAGAGAGCCCATGTGCCCTACATTTTTTACTAGGGCTTGTATGGTATGTTTTGGTCTGTTTGTTGTTATGGCAAGGCTTACATTAGTTACACCAATTGGTCAGTCAGACTTTGACAGATCAAATCTGTCGCTTCTATCTTGTATTTGGAAGTCAAGTGAAATTTTGACTCCAATATATGTCTTAAATTGTCGTCGAATCTCATAAAGATGAGAGGGCTTGTTGATTTCAACCATTCAGGCTGCTCCATTGAGACCCCAATTCTGAAAATGTCCAAATTTTGTTCATTAATTAATTAATAATTTGTATCCTAAACCCCTGATGATAATCCACAGACCTTATATGAGGGGGTCACTATAGAAAAAAAAAATTGAGCGAGATTGATGAAAGCGGCTGACATGGGCTAGGCGAGATCCATGTCAAAATGAATTTTGTTTTTAATTTGAGTAATGCTTTTAATTGTGTTAATAATAAATTATTTTGTTTTGTATGAGAGTATCTAAATCTATGGTAATTATGAAATTATTTCAAAATGAACCATATATAACCCCAGGGCATAGTTCAAAATCCTTGCTCTGAGAGCTGGGGGTGATCTTCCTCAAAGACATAATTTCCGGATCCTTCAACTATGCTGAACAAAATGGCTATCTCTAAATTTTGACTGGATGTGTTTGGGGAAATGATGGGTGTGGTACGGAGTATGTTTGCCCCTAAATCAATTTTGACTATTAAAAAAGGCACTAGCCCTTTTAATTTTCAATCGAATGAACCCTTTTTGAAGTTTCTACGACTACTCCTTGTATGCGAAATATTCTGGTCTAAACAAAAAATAACATATTGTGCCCACACCGCTCTTTACTTAGGCAGAACTATTGCACTGCCTATGATACTAATATCAGCATGCCAAGTCAAGGACAGATCCAGAGCAAAATCTTGCAGGGATAAGACAATGTGACATAGCCGCCAATAATTAACCAATTGAAAAGTTTGTTTATAAAAAGAATAAAAAAGAGACAAAAAACATTGAATAAGGGTGCCAGAACAATCTTAGGGGCCTGGGGCTCCCCCATACCCCTGAATCTGTCAGTGGATCAGAGTTGCCACCTAATTATTGAGAAAGGTTCGTGTAGGCTCACTTTGTAAAAAAAAACTTCACTTTGGCCACTGGGTCACATTTAAGCCAAGATTTTTGTCAGATTGAACTTTCCTCACCTATATGCACGATAATTTATGGTCATTTTAAGTTTGAATGTTGCTCTTTACTTTTGTTTGAAAAAAACTTGTTATTTTATTGAATCCCATATATCTATGTGCGTAGTCATAAAAAATCCTTGTTTTTGTTATTATGGGTAATTTTCACAATGGACGATTTTAAGAAACGACCCAGCCTTTTTCACTGGATTCCGATTAATTGATCATTCTTCAGGGTTTGGTCTGTTTTGGTGGGCGTTTTCGGGCTAAGAAATCTCTTCTTAGTTAATTTATCTTGTATGGATTGCCTCCAATAGAAGTATAACATTTGTAGGCATTAATATATACTGAGTCAGAGCCAATAGACTTTACATCATGGATCCCACAGCCCACAGCAGGAAGGCAAGCAGGGGGCCGTGCCCCTTGAATATTTGGGACTATAAAGTAAATATGAGAAAATGAAAGGAAAGAGAGCATAGTAGTGAAAAACTATGAAAAAATGTGTTGGCTCATAGTTAGCTGCCCACCAATAGATATTGATCCTTTACAGTTGAGAAATGTGAGTTATAATCTGTGGCCTATTGACCCCCTTTTAGTTTTTTACAAGTAATTTTTTTAATATGATTTGATTGGAGTAAAAAAAGAAAAGAAATTCTTCATTGTAGCAAATGCTAGGTAAATTGCGATCCTTATCAACAACAAAGCACCAGAACCAATATATTATTAACATTAATCAAAGAATTAGCATTTTCTGGTGACTAATTAAAATAAAACTGTTTCCGCAAAATAAGTTTTTCAAGGAAAAGTAAAGATGACCATTAAATTGTAAGGAAAATTCTAATTAATCTTGCAACCCCATCTAACATTTGTAATTAATACAAAAATATTGTTAGCTGACATTCATAGATAGATTTATCAAAAAATTCTGTCTGTAAAAAAAGGAGTTGGAGCAAATTGAGTTCCGAAGCACAATGTGCGAACAAATAATTACTATAAGTTTCAATAAGTGCTTTTGAACACAATTCAATAAATGCAATTGCTGACTAAAATCCAAAAGCTACTAAAACCAGCTGCGATAACCTTAATGGACGCTAGACTGGTTGGTAGGTCGGCATAGCCAGTGGGAAACCACAGTATCTTTGCCATGGGGAAGCCCTATTGTGTTCATTTTCTAAGAAGCTGCAAAACTAATCTTCGCTAGTACTGACAATCTGGGATGCCAAGTGGACACTTTTAGTGGCTTTTGGACACTTTTTCACTCTGAGGGACACCGGGACACTATTGGGTCAAAAAAGGCAGCTTTTTAAAAAAAGGACACTTTTTGGACATTTTTCCAAATCAAAAACCAAATGTTTTTATTTTCTTCTTTTTTCATAAATACGACTTCTTTTAGCATGTACTTTACTTTTAAGCATTAGTAACGTCTTGGGGATTTTTCTTAGATGTTTTTGCGCCGTGCGCGAACACTATTTATCAACCGAATAGGACCTAAAGTCTTAACCAATGTGGTATTCTAGAACTATCGAATCCATCTTTTTCTTCTATCTTACAGTTGACGTTTGTCATCAAGTCGGTCAACTTCAAGGACCCACCTACTGCTGGTAGCAAAGTCACCAAGGCCACTGAGAAGGCTGGAAAGAAGAAGTGAATGGCCATTCCCTGCTGGCGCGTTTTGCGTAAATCCCTGTGGCGTGTATACGTGTGCATATGGCTATTATTACACTGCTGTCATAGAAAGAAGGAGTTTCACAGAAAAGCTGTGTTGCGGGTCAATTTTATTTATAGCCGCTAGCGAATGTTTCTGTTTTATATTCTATACTTTCAGCTGTGATTTTTTGTCAAACGCTGGTCACCAGTTTCTATTGAGTATAACTCAAGTGAATTTATTTCAATCAGCCTTGACTTCTCACTCTTTTAGTTCTCGAAAACGTCATTTTTGCTCAGGGCTACTTCTAAATGTTCAGAAAACAACAAGATAGAGGAGTTGTTAAACAATTTTAACCACTTTACCAACCAGTTGGCACAGCGGTTAAGGTGATCGACGTCTTTTGTTTAACTATAAGACCATGTAGGTCAAAATAGACATTTCGTAGCTACTGCCGTTCGGACCATGTCGCACCCAAAAATCTTTAATAGGTACCGAAGATCAACGACTCGCATCTTTTTCGCATAACTTGTGAAAATGCCGAATTGAAAATGAATCTCTATGATTGGTTCTTTACTTTTCGACTATGATAGGTAGCGGTATCAATAATCGAAATGAAATTTCGCTCTGTTGACATTCTCATGACGATTTTTTTCTGCCATCTCTTCAAATTGAACTAGCACTAAACTTAATTTATTGGTAGCGTTAATGTCAAAGCTGAAAATACCTGCAGAACTCATACAGGTAACAGACCACTAGGTAGCAGAACTAAGAAGGACGAATTTCACAGGTTTTCGGCACTTTTTTCACAGGTTTTGAAAATTCATAGTGACTTACTTTGACTTATGTCTCCTGGCGGCCGCTGCTCGTCGTAGAGAGTGACGTCTGCCTCCTCCATCTACTTCGGTCCACGGCAAGCGTTTGCACTTCGCTCAACCTGATATTTGCCATCGTCAGGAACTCGAACAGGCTGTCAGACCATCGTTTCTTCGGTCGGCCGTGAGGTCGCTTCCAACCGGCTTTGACCGGGTCGAAGTCATGGATCGTTTTCGCAGGTATATGTGGAGGCATTCGAAGTAGGTGTCCGAACCATCGTAGTGTTCGCTCGGCTGCTTGGGTTGAAAACCGAAACTGCTTGGTGAGCTGCAGCAGCTTCTCATTGCTGACAAAGTCGAACCACCGTAGACTTTCGATCCTCCTCAGGCTCTTCGACTGAAAGACATCAATTGCCTTGAGGGTTGCGGCTGAAGCTTGCCACGTTTCAGCTCCATAGAGCATCACAGAGCCGACGAGGGCGTTGAAAATCCGTAGCTTCGTTGTGCGACTGATGTTTGGTTTTCGCCAGAGGTGACGGTTCAGTCTACCCATGGCAGAAGACGCTTTGGATATTCTCGCTTGTAGTTCAGAAAGAAGCGAGCCATCTGAAGAAATTATGGAGCCCAGGTAGGTGAACCTTTGGACAACTTCGATGCTAGTGGTGCTATCCAGGCTAACTAAAGGATTGGCAGCAGGATAGGATGGGTCAATGGCCATAATTTTCGTTTTAGTCCAGTTTATCTGCAGTCCTACTTTTGCAGCCTCTTCTCGTAGGATTCGAAGCGCTTCCAGCAACTGCTCCATGGAGTCCGCCAGAATGGCCTGGTCATCAGCAAAATCAGCGTCTGGTATGACACGATCTCCAAACTTGAGTCCAAAGCTGAGACGTGAAGTAGTCCTTGTCATAATGTAGTCTATGATGACATTGAAAAGATCTGGGGCAACTGCACTTCCTTGGCGCACTCCTGTCATGATTTGGAAGAACGGGCTGCGGCGGCCGTTCACTTGAACACAGCTCTCCGTCCCATGGTGTAGAGCTTTGAAGAGTCTGCAGTATTTCTCAGGGAGGCCGGTCGATTCTAGAATCCGCCAAAGAGCTTCTCGGTCCACTGAGTCCAATGCAGCATGGAAGTCGATGAAGGTAAAAAAAGCTTTTTGTCAGAACTCCGTGGCTTTTTCTATGATTTGTCAGATCGTAAAAATCTGCTCGATGGTTGAACGGTCCGAAATGAAACCAGCTTGCTCCGGTCGCCGGATTTTACGAATGATATTTCGACATCGATCTAGCAGGACCATTGAGAAAAGTTTTCCCGGGACAGACAGTAGGGTTATTCCACGGTAGTTCAAGCAGTCGCTTCTAGAACCTTTCCCTTTCCATAAAGGGATAATGACACCCTTCCGCCAATCTTCGGGAATTATCTCGGTTTTCCAGATTGTAGAGAACAGGGTGTGGAGAAACAGGAGCATAACAGGACCTGCATATATTAGCAGCTCCGCACTCAGGCCACAGGTACCGGAAGCTTTATTGTTCTTGAGCCTTTTTACTGCATTTCCAATTTCTGATGGGCTGAAAGGCTCGTCTGGAGGAGCATCTGTTTCGGATCTTGGACTGCCAGGTTGGCTGGGACTATCAGTAGGAAGCATAGATGGGCTAGTGTTATTCAGGAGTGAGCAGAAGTGGTCCTTCCACCTCTCGAGACAAGAACCCTCATCAGAGAGAAGTGTCCCATCCCTGGATAGGACGAGTCCCAATGCTGGTGTTTTATTTTCTGTGAGATTGCGGAGGTGCTTGAACAGGCTACCCATGCCTTTCTTTTTTGCTGCTAGTTCGATTTCATCGGCTTTCCTTGCAACAAACTGAGTTCAGTCTCGGTGAATAAGTCTGTTCCGCACTCCATTGAGCCTTCGATAGGTGGCCATGTCCCCAAGAAGTCTTGCCCTCTGCCTTTGCTCTATGACCTGCAGTGTTTCGTCAGTTAGCCATGATTTCTTCGGGAAACTCCGCTTGCTAAGCGGCAGATATGCTGCTTCGCTGGTCAGTGATTTAAAATACTTCCAGGCGTCTTCACTCTTGTTGAGTGTGCCCAGGAGCTCAAAGCGATTTGATATCTCAACACTATACTTCTGGCAAATATATGGCTCCTTTAGTTTCCCAATATCCACTGCTACTGGTTTTCTTTCCGATCCCTGTGCATGGAGGAGAAGCTAAACATCAGCACACACAAGCCTGTGATCTGCATTTCCGAGCTCTGCTGATCTGTAAGTTCTGCAGTTCTTCAGCGATGATCTCCAGCGTTTAGAAATAATGACGTAGTCAATCAGCTTCTTTGTGCGACCGTCGCTACTATACCACGTGTACTGGTGGATAGTCTTACGTTGAAAGTAGGTGTTTGCGATCACAAGTTAATGGGATCGGCACAGTTCGAGTAGGCGAAGGCCGTTATCGTTCAGTGGGTCGGGGGATACAGGTCCAATTGTGCCACGCCAAACACCCATATCATCTCGCACTGTAGCATTGAAGTCACCGAGGAGAACAGTGACATCGTGGGGGAAAACTGTTGACAGACATCTGGACAGAGCAGAGTAGAACTCTTCCTTGGTTACGTTGTCGGAATCTTTGGTCGGGGCATAGCATACAAAAATTGTCATCTTGCCATGCTTGTGCCCAAAGCGGGCCTTCATTATTCTGTCCAATACAGCTTCGTGCAAGAGTAAGGCCTTTCTTGCAAGGCCGTTTAGCGCGAGGCCAACACTATTTCTTCTCATGCTCCCTCCAGACCAGACTAACGAGTGATTATCGCCTATTCGCTCTTCTCCACTTCCAGTAAGACGGGTTTCTGTGAGACCTGCAATCGCCACTTTATTCTTACGAAGTTCTTGAGAAAGTAAGTTCTTTGATGCATGTGCATTCAGGGTCAAAACATTCCAGGTGGCTATTCGAAGCCCCCTTTGGTCTAGAAGGTTCAGTTTGTCAGTCTTTGTGACGTCGTCAGCATGTCCGTTGATGCGCGTAGGTCGAGATCTTAAAAGGAGGTCCAGATCCGAGGCTATGTAGTCACTTTGCGTAGCACTTGATTTTAAGGTGGAGGGTCGCTAGCCCAACCGACCCTAGGCCTGGAATCTGATTAGAGCTAGGTTTAACCTAGACACTGATATTCCCGGGGTGGGCTCCACCCGCCACATGAGGTTGCAGCAACCCTGATCGGAGTGTTTAGTTAGGGGATGACCCCATATCCAGAGGCACGTGGTCAGCAGACAAGGTCTGCATCATTCCGGACGAACTCCATTCGTTAAATTCTGGCTAATTTTCTAGGACACTAAAGGTGTCCTTTTTTGGCTGATTTGGAAAATTTTGTTCTTAAAAGTTTTGGCAATACTACTGAAAGTGGCTTATGTTTTGGCATCAATATTTAAAATGATATCATCTGCTGGATTTCTTTCTTTTATTGGACTGCTTGGCCTTTTACATTCGGCTTATTCTGCTGCCCAACGTACGTAAACAATTTAATGTGGAAAATAATTTCTTTACTATAGACAGGTTTAATATGGATTAGCCTAGTGTAGATGACTAATATCTAGCTTAGCATAAGCTAGTAGCCTAGGCTAGCCTTGCTAATTGTCTGGTAGAACCAGCTGGTTAAGAAATCAAATTTTTTGGGTAAAGTTCTACGAAATCATATTATTGAGTAAGGACTAAAGTGAATACACCATTAGATGCCTTTTTTATGCTGATTACAAATATAATAAGCATTTCTATTGGAAATGAATTTCAGCCCCCCCCCCTATATAGGCTATAACCTAACCTCAACCCTGAATTGGCATATATAGGGGGGGGCTGGAAATTCATTTCTGATAGAAATGCTTATTATATTTGTAATCAGCATAAAAAAAGGCATCAAATGGTGTATTCACTTTAGTCCTAACTCAATAATATGATTTCATAGAACTTTACCATGTGTTATAAATAAAAATTAAAAAATAGTCTATTATGCTTAGTAAAGGTGTTTTTGAAACTAAGTAGCCTAAATGATATTTTCAAGGATTTTCCAAAATTAATTCAGCTGGTCCCCAAAGTTTCACTCAATTTCACCAAATGTTGTATTCATGGTAAAATTCTACTTTGGTTACTTTTAGCTATCTTGGAAAGGGGTTGGGTTAGGAAAATGAAACTTTCAGGGATGGATGTACATGCTAAGGTATGTCCTGGGAAGGTACTTTGAAGTACCTACCTCCACTCACCCCCCCCTCTATATAATGGTAAATTACTGCACATTACTAGTTGTTATTAAGCAGGAGAATCTTCGTGACAGATGCGCCAGTCTGCACTCCACCCACACAATCTCATGGCTCGAATCATTGGGGCTACTTAACAGTTTTGATGGTAGGTCTTCACATATATAAAGTCCTACGCCACCTCCTCGTTGGTCAATGCCTTGGTCACATTGAGTGTTGAGGTAGTTTCTGTAACCTTTAATCTGTGCAGTCTCCTCTGTAATGTCCCAACACTTGCTGATAATTGCAATGGGTACGTTATTCTGCTTAATTAACACTTCCAGCTTGTCCATTTTATTGTTCAAAGATTGAGCATTACACATTAGCATATTCGGAAGTTTGTATTTTGCTGAGAATTGCTCTGGACGCAAATTTGGAGGAGTAGGTTCTGAAGCACTGCAGTTAACATTCTCTTTAAACCAGGGAACAAGTAGGGGTGGAGTATCGTGAGGAGGAGCGCAACGGATTACGACTAGGTTACTTGTCCTTGTCAGCTGATCCTTTGTCTTTCTCCTGCGAGAGATATGCACCGGGATTCTCATTTGGCATTTCCCTTTTCCTCCTTGTTTGCCACAATGGGTTCACTTATTCAAGCAGTCCGATAAGCAAGAGCACTCTGGTGGCTCTAAGTAGCGAGCTATCTCAGTGCGCACTGGTGGTTTCTTTAAGAGTCCAAATAGCCACAAGTTACAAAAAGTAGATGGTGTCAATGATAAATCCAGTGATTGAATCTTCATTAGGGTCGGTTTTTTGTATTTAATTTGCATGATGACTGCACTAGGCAAAGTCAGGAACAGCAAGTCTTTGGTTACTTTCAATCCAGATAAAAATAGCACTGGACTAGCTAAACTAAGAAGTCGGAGGTAGCTTTTTCAAAGCGCTCTCACCGCCATCTACATCAAGGAAACATCAGGAAAACCTCAGGAGCAAGAGATCACCGGGAGCAAGGGAAGCATTGAGACCTGCTCACCTGTTCCCTGCAATTTAAGGCTAATTAACCGGCAGGTACCAATATGGCGCTTCCGGCAGGCTCTCTCCCCTCTTCTGCTTGGTTCCAAGCAATCCACGCATGATCCACAAGACTTCACTAATTCAGAAGAAACATAAACATATACACATGCCGATTTTAACCTTTTTTCCGCGCCCAAAAACCAAACTCACAAACAAGAATGGCAACGCTGCATGGCCAAAAATCACGCAATCAGCGCGTGCGCATCCAATAGACACACCTGGTTCCTAGTATATGGCTCTTCTTAACTGGAAAAAAATATTCACTTACTTGGAAAGTCACAATTATAAATCAGGTATCAAAATTTATCCCAAAAAAATATCCAAATCTTATTCAAAACTATTAAAATGACAAAATATATTTTCATTAGTTATTTCACCTATGGTTGCCACCATGGGTAGTATAGGATGACCATGGGTTGCCACCTAGTAATATAGGATGAAATATGAGCTAAAACAACTAGTAATGTGCAGTAATTTACTATTATATAGAGGGGGGATGAGTGGAGGTAGGTACTTCAAAATACCTTCCCAGGACATACCTTAGCATGTACATCCATCCCTGAAAGTTTCATATTCCTAACCCAAACCCTTTCCAAGATAGCCAAAAGTAATTAAAGTAGAATTTTACTGTATTCACATCCATCATATTCACCAGGCTGTTTGCTATAATGCCTGCTTGAACTTACTTGTAATGTATAAATCAGAACCTTGTTCAGTTTACTTTACTAGCTAAATAATACTAGATTTTGCCATTTCTTGTAATTCTTTGTTAACTTTGAACTTTTTTCTTGTGACAGATGGTTCATTAAAGAGTTGACTACAAAACTAATATTAAGAATCCTTTGTTCTTAGATATCTACAAATACTTTATGGCAAGAAACTCAAACTCAACAGTGCATTCTTGGACTTAAAAGATAGAGATGCAACATTTTGGCTAGTAACACCCCTGAGTGAAACATTCCATGGTTAAAGACTTGCCTCTTTTAAAATATGATTATTTATTTAGGGTTTTCCAGATTGAATGATGCAACTGTTTATTAAAATCACTCACTCAGAGGCTGTATTTTTGATGCTGGAGTTTACTTGTTGTCTTGTACAAGGTAACAAGAGGTGTAAGTTTTTTTTAAAAATTGGTTGATTTCTTGTTAGTCTAGATGATTTTGGTCTACCTCATTGTTTGACATTTTCAGGCCTCACCTTCCTAAACCTGATGGTCTGTTCCTATTTCTTTTATGGCTCATATTTTAACAACTTCAAATTTTCTCCCAAACTTTCCATTCTGTTTGCAAAAGTATAAAACTGTCTCAGTTCACTTTCTGGCAAATAAAATACTAAAAGCCAAACAAGTAGTCTTGTTACTTAACCAATCTTCATTAAATCAAGTGTGACTCAGATAGAGTCATCCCCCTATAATAATAATAATATAATGAAAAACAAATAGGCCACAGGGCCTCTACAAAAATCTTTTAAATTGAAAAAAATTGTAGGCACTTTTACTGTAGCATTTGTCCAGTTCCTGCTTGAACAAGTTTAATGAGTTGGCATTGATGACTTCAAAGGGGAGTTTGCTCCAGTGTTGTGTTACTCAATTCTTGAACGCCCAATGGCTGATGTCCTTTTGGAACCTCTCCTCTTGAAGCTTGAAGTTGTGACCAAGAAGGTTTGTGTAGCTGAAGCTGAGAACATTGGTAGCCTGGATGTTTTTGTAGGCGGCGTAGCAAAGCTTGTATACCTCAATGAGGTCTTCACGGTGCAGTCAGGTTTCTCGGTGCAGTCAGGTGACTGCAGTCAGGTGAAGGAAGTTTGAGCTTGCAGAGCCTATCTTTTTAAGGTAAATTTCTCAAAGTCGGACAGAACTTTGTTATTCGTCTTTGAACTTTTCGAGAGCTTTGATGTCTTTGTTGCAAAAGGGACGTGTAGTGCAATGACCATATTCAAGGATTGACAGTACCAAAGCTTTGTAGAGAAGGCAAAGGGTCTTATCATTTCCAAAAGTGAAGTTGCGCCTTAAAACTCCTGCAACACGATTTGCTTTCCCAATAATGCTATTGTAGTGGGCCTGGAAGTCGAGGTTGCTGTCAATGACAACTCCTAAGTCACGCTCCTCCTGGCATGATGTGATCAGTAAGTTTACTAGTCTATACTGATGCGGGATAGTAGGTTTTTTTATCGTTATCTTATTACTATCGTCAGTATTGATTTCTACCAGCAGATTGTAAATTATATTATTGAGTTGGTTAAGGTGTTCTTGCAGACTGTGCATTGACAACAGTTTTGGTTACTTTATACAGCTTGGTGTCATCTGCGTACAGTAGAACCTTAGAGTTGATTCCTTCTACTAGATCATTGAGATACAGGATAAATAAGAGAGGGCCAAGGACCAAGCCCTGGGGAACACCGCTGATCACCTCTACTTCAAGTGTGCTTGAAACTCTGTCTACTGATACTGTTTGAGATGTTCCAATAAGAAACTGCTCAATCCAATCAACTGTGATTCCCAGACCAAGGTTGCAGAGTTTATATAAAAGGCAACAATGAGGTACTTTGTCAAAGGTCTTTTTAAGGTCTATGTAAATGACATCGACTTGATAACCCTTATCTGCGTGCATTTTCCAGTTTTCCACCGCTATAAGAAGCTGTGACTCTGCAGACCTTCTCTTCAAGAACCCAAATTGCTTGCTAGTGATTATCTTTCTTTTGCTCATATGCTCAAGGATGTGGTCAGATATGATATATTCCAGTATTTTTCCAGATACTTTTTCCAGATACTAGGGAGTTCATTCAACTGTAAGGATTTTTGAAAAGTCATCAGTAGGGGCTCTGCAATTAGATCTGTGGTTTCTTTTAACACTCTGGGATGAAGTCCGTCCGTATTTTAACACTCTGGGACGTAGTCAGATACTTTGTTCTATATTTAAGATCCCATCCCTAAGATTGGGCAGAAGTTCTCCAGTCTTAAAGTGTATGGCTGACTAGGTTCTACAGTTGACTATCAGTACATTCTAATTGGTGGTTTTGTGTATGAATAAAATATTCAAGCCAATTTTATCCTTATTATTAGAATCACATTTAGCCTACTTAACGAAATATTGAAAAATTCAATACCTTAATAAAACAATCCACTTCATTACCTTAAATTGCAGCTTGGAGCAAAATTAAGGATTATTGTCCTTGTAATGCTCTGTTATGACCTCTATGGGTTGTTTGCTAAATTTGGGTTGAAGACTCAGTAGCTTCCCAGTGGTACAGGAACTCTTGCTGTAGCCATTCTTTGTCTAGATTTTTCATGAATGCACCTGTTGAATCAGCAGCCACTGTATCTTTGGAGAGTAGATTCCACAAGTTTGTTACTTGTTGGCTGAACAAATGGCTTCTTTCTTGGACTAAGGAGTGTTTCTTGAAGATGTTTTTGGAATGACCTCTAGTCAAAGAATGTTCTGGGGGGGGGGTAAGGAGATGAGGGAGAACATTTTTGGAAATAATTTTGTGGGCCATTATCATGTCACCATGTTTGCTCTGGTATGCAAGAGTAGGAAGCTTCAAGTGATGTAAATGCTCTTTGTATGGCATTTGTTTGTTCTTTGTTGAACTCTTTCTAGAATTTCTTTGTCCTTCTTGAAATAGAGTGACACCAGGGATATTCCAACCTCTAGGCGCAGGCAACTAGTGCCTTGTAGAGCTTCATAAACATACTTGGGCATCTGCTAGAGATAATTCTTTTGATCATTCTGAGAGATAGGAGGGCAGACAACAATACAAATTTTGCATGAGTGCTGAACTTTAGTTCAGCATGACCAAGATCTCTTTCTTAAGAAACTACAAAAAGGGGTTACCTTTGAGATGGTAATGCTGATGTGTGTTATGATTGCCAAAGTGGATTACATGGCATTTGTCAGCATTGAGCAAGAGGAGCCATGTATCAGCCCAAGTCCCAAGAACATCAAGATCCCTTTGAATAGATTGCTGGTCAGAGGGTGTGAATCATAAGCATAAAGAGTGAGGAGGTTTGAGAGAAGATTGGGTGCATCATTTATATATTAGTTGAAGAGACTTGGCCCAAGAATGGTCCCCTGGGGAATGCTGCTTAAAACAGTTGTAGACAAGGAGAAATGAGGGACAACTTGAGAGTTGTGAACTTTTACAACTTGTGATCTTTTTGAAAGAACACTCTGTATACACTTGACAATAACATTATCAACAGCTGCTGCTTTTTGTTTGGTGATGAGGAATTCATGCCAAACCCTGTCAAATGCTTTTAAGAGGTCCAGGAGCACCATGTTGACAGGTAAATAATTATCCAATAATGATTTAATATACTTGTATTTGTGTATTAGATTAGTATCAATAGATCTTAAGGATCTGAAGCCATGTTGGTTGGAAGTGAGGATGTTGCCAATTTCCAAGTGCTGAATTAGAGCTCTATTGATAAATCTCTCAAGCACCTTTACAACTGCAGAAGTGATGCTAATAGGACAGTAATTTTCTGCATGATCTTTGGGGCCTTTTTTGTGGATTGGTGTTATATAGGACTTTTTTTAATCCGACGCAGTTCTCCATTTTGTAGGGACAGCTGGAAGAGTGTACACAAGAGAGGACTGAAAACAATTCAGCATTCCTTGAAAAGCCTTGGGTGTATTCCATCTGATTTTTTGGATTTATTAACATCAAGTTTTTCCAGGCTATTTAAGACCATATCTTTGGTAATTGATAATTTTGGCATTGGATGCCATATTAAGTTTGATGGTGCTGCAGGCATATTTGAACAAGATTGGATGGTGAAGGCAGAGGCAAACTGGGTATTCAATTCATTAGCCTTGTCTATTGGTGATGAGTGGGTTATGTCATTGTGTTTGAGGTCAGGAATGATGTGATAGTTAGGAATCTTGGCAGAAACGTGTCTCCAGCAAGTTTGGGATTTGCCTTGATATCTGTGGCAAGCTTCTCCTTATGTTGAGACTTCACTTTCTTAACTACATTGGAGGCAAGATTCCAAGCTTTTGCATACCTTATACAATTTTCCTGAGTTTTTTCCTTGTTGTACCCTTTCCAGGCTCTGGCTTTCCTGTTGATTGTTCTTTTTGTATCCTTTGTGAGGAATGGAAGTGTTTTTGGCAGAAGACATGGGAGTGCTTTTTTTAGTTGATAGGAGGGCTTCTTTAACATTTGTCCATGATATATTAATATCAGAAATAATTATTTTTGACCTAATTAGAAATAATTAGTTATTGAGGCTAGTTCCTTCTGTATTGCTTGATAGTCAATAAAAGTTTGATTACAAACATTAGTTTGCACATGTCTGTTCAAGGACAACACAGAGAGGATGACTGAGTGGTTGCTGTTGCCAACTGGAGGAAGAAATTCATTTCTGATAAGGGAATCTGGATTGCTCAAAAGTACAAGATCCAACAAGGAATGATTCTGGTTGCCACAATGCCTTGTCAGCTTGTTAACCATTTGGTGAAGAAAGTTGTCAGATGAGCAAGACACAAATGGTGAATCTCCATTACTAGATACTACATGACCTAGATCATCAACCCACTTGATTAATGGGAAGTTGAAATCACCAATAATTATCAAATCAGATGATACCATAGATGCCATTTCATCAATGATAGTTTTCAGAAGTATTTCACAATCATCAAGACTGGGTGCACTAGGGCTTCTATATACCAACCCAATACAGATTTTTTATTTTCTTGGAGTAATATCAAGCCATAAATTTTCCACCCAGGGTACATTGAAAATTGAATGGTTAATAAGACTAACGCAGCAACCTTATTATTGCTAGAGATAACATGCAAGGTATTATTATTTCAAGGCTTTCGTGACAGGTCGTCTAGTGGCAGAGGTCCTGTAACTGCAACTGTGTTTGACAAAGGCTGGCAGATGTTAATTCAGAGATGGCACTGAGGAAGCTTGATTTGCTCAAACTATTACATGAAAAGAAAAGTTCACTAAGTTCATTTTCAGTTGATACACTAGTATTAACACTTGAAGTTCTACAAAGCAAAGATGATAACTGCAAGAAATCAGGGCTTTTTCAGGAGGTGATGGACAAACCGTTATATCTCCATATTTGTGGTATAGTAGAGATTTTATCTTAAATTGACCAACAAGATAAGCTAGTGTTGAACCTCCCATAGAGAATCTTGTTTTACAGTGATTTAGCTGTTGAAGTGGTGGTGATGGTAAACTGAAATTAAATAGGCCTATACCATTTGATTTCATATTCAACAATCTTTCAAAATATAGAATAACTGCTGTTGCAATTGTATATCAGCCCTCACCTTCAAAAGACCAGGTATGAAAATTTGTGTTTTTCAAAGTGGCTTTTTTGGCCTTATATACAAACTATTGATTAGAAATAAGCACAAAAATAGTGATAAACCCACAAAATCAGCAAATTTTGTATATAGCCTATCTGGCCTCAAGGGGCTAGGATACAGTTGACAGAGCTATGATTTTATATCACATCTTTTGCTGCGATTTTCTGGAACTTTTTTGTAATGAATAGAAGATATCAGATAACAATAGCATCCACCCTTTTCTCCTTCAGTATGGTGATGCCTCTACTTAAAGATGAATCTATTGGATAGTATTTGTTTGAATTCATAGCTTATGCTTTTTTATTTTACAGATAAGTCATATTTGAGGCTGGTTCAGAAAGATGCCCAGTATCTTCCAAGTGATGTAAGTGTTGTTAATTGTATGGCATTGGCAAAAAAAGATATTGTAAGCAATCAGTGGTCAATATTTATGGAATGGGTTAGCAAGGGTATATCCAGATTTTTTTTTGGAGGGGGCAGGGTATTTTTCTTCAGTGGTTATTTTTACCCATCAAAAATTTGTTTGTATGTATTTTTATTATGTTTTTACAAGTTGGACAACAATTTTAGGGGGGGGGGGGTCAAACCCTGTAACCTCCCTCCCAGATAAGGCCTTTGGGATTAGTATTTTTTTGGATTTGTGTGAGAATTCAGAAGCAGGCATCTACTTCATAGACTATTTAAAGCAAAGTAAATAAATTTTGTTGCATGAAAAGCCAAGTATACAACAAATATAACATATTTGTATATATATGCAATATATAACAAAAGAGAAATTTCATTTTTAAATAATTGACTTGATGCCATCCTGAGAAATCATCCCAGATGTTGACACTTGCAAAACATTCATCATTCATTGCTTTCACCATCCATATCTCATCAAATCAAACCCACACTTTTAATATACTTCATTTCTCAACTCTCTCAATTTTATACACTCATTCATCACATGACCCACACTCTCACCCATACTTCCACACATTTAACAAAAGTAAAGGACCAATTTGCCCTCACCTCCGCCCTAAATACTTCCTTCTTACCCCAAGTGGTAGATTGCTCCTCTTTAGTTACAATTCCTCATTTTTGAATTCTTCTTCAACAAAACCCCTTTGCTCCATTGCTCCTTCACTGACATATAGAGGCACAGGGAATCAGAAAGACTTCTTTCATGCTTATAAGCCTGTATCTCTTGGTTTTATAAAACACCACTGATCGTTTTTGCAACGTCTTTATCAACACCTAATTCAATATTCTACATTTTACCCGCTCCACCATCTTGTAAAATCCTTCTTACTTGGTATGGCCATGAACGTGGACATTCACCTCTAAGAGCTTCTAAATTAGCAGATTTAAGTAGCCACATTTGTGGCATCTTCATTATACTCTCCCAAAACTTAACCATATTCACTAGTCTACAACTTCTTAGTAAAAGAACTCTAAATCTCCTCTAACTACTAATCTATTCATGTTACTATTAACACCTAGCCATCTCTTATAATATCCCAGTTGTATCCTTTCTAACTTATCACTTGTGGAATCCACTAACTTCTGATGCATTGTGCATCAACAATACCCTCTTATTCCAAAAAATATTTTTCTGTATCCTAATATCTCTTATATCCCTTATTTGGCTCCTTAAAACTAATTTCGGACATGCCCTACCAATTTTCTCATTACATTCTATATGCCTACTTTATATTTTACCCTTTGCTTTTAACATCAATAACTTGTGACCTGAATCTGCAACTAAAACTATATCATCTGCAAAGAGGAGCATGCTTAACCTTGACACATCCAATGTCAACATTGGGGCTATCTTCTCATCCTTAAACTTTTCCATATTATTTATATCAAAATAACGTATTTAATACTAAACAACTTATGCAATAGGATACACCCCTGTTTTACTCCTGTGCTACATTGTACTACCATAGACAAATTCCTACCAACCTTAACTTCTAATTTTGTTGCCCTATAAATTTCTACTAAAATAGCTACAAAACAATTGGATGACCTATTGAATAGACACTATAAGTAGCTCTCTATCTAAATTGTCAAATGTGCCTTCCAAGTTCACAAATGCTTCACACAAATGAGCTTTTCTGGGCCTCCTATATTTATTCACTAAAACTTTTAATGCAAAATGTGGTCTACAGATCTATACACGAAAAATCAAGCAAGAAAAACAGGTTTTAATTTTGATAAAGCAGTGAATAAATACAATCAAATAAACACTTAATTAAACAAACACACTCTGAATATTTTGGCCCCACGTCTGGGAGCCTTTCTCAACAGAAAAAAGAAGAAAATGAAACAAAAAATGTTCGTTTTTAAAATTTAACTTACATCAAAATAAAACATACTAAACAGACAAAGAGAAAGAAAAAACAAAAGAAAAGAAATATAAATAAATAAGTAGGAATCAAAACTCACATATTAAATAACACTTCCTTGCACTGGCGTATAAACAAAATTGAATTTCTATAATGATACACTTGTTGTCCAAAATTAAAACCCGTTTTTCTTGCTTAATTTTTCGTAAATGGAAAAGTATTATGGTCTAAAAAATTATCTACAGATCTATATCCTTCTCTGAAAAATGCTTGAACCTTACTAAGCACCTCCTTCCAATATAACCATCTTTCCAACCTACTATCTACTACCTTACAAAATAATGTTGCTAAACCATCACCTAGATGGATCTCTATAATTACCATGGTCACTTTAATCTCTCTTCCTATATAATGGAATCATCACTGACGGAATCCACTTCTGTGGCCAAATCCTTACCTGCAAAATAACTGTGGAGAGTAAGGGGGTGATTTGAAGCATATATGCTCTTCCCTGTTCACACATTTTTGTTGATATACCACCAGGACCAAGTACCAATGTTCCTTTCATCTTTTTCAATGAAGTCCACACTTCCTTTGGATCCACTGGGTCTATCAAGCCATAATGCTCTTCTTGCAAGGGAAACAGATTGGACTCCTAAGTTGATCTGACTATTATCCTAGTGGACTCCTCGTCCTCTATTGCTTTTCTATTCTGGCCACAAAGTTGCTGGTGGGAAAAATTCCTCTTGATATGGTTGTATTATCCCTTAATTCCCTGCCAAAGCAGTTTTATCCTTACTCAATTACTCTCCTTCTCTTTCTCTACTTTTTTCATCAAGTTTTTATATTCTTTACAAAGTCTATAGTACACTAAAAACCAATCTTCCTCAGGGAACAATTGTTGTTCAATATTCTGGAATGCTGCAATCACTTCCATTCCCTTAGTTAAGCAGTCCCTATTAAAAAGTGCTTGGTTTTTGCTGTTTTCTTCTCATCCATGCTTCCCTCACTACTGAACATAGAATATCTATACCTTTATCAATTTCACCCTTATGTACTATTTCATTACATTTTTCCAACTCCTTTTATGCTTTTTCTTCATTAATAATCTCAATAAATCACACTTCATCTGCATCCTTTGCTCTTAACTGAGACAGAACCCCTAACCTTTCATCTTCACTATTTAACATAATTCCGTTTTTCCTATTTCTAAATTTGCTAAATTCTATTATTTCTAATGAAGTTTCAATTGGAAAGTGATTTGACACTGCCACAATCCAAAACTCCGAAACACCCACATGGCAGGAAGAGAGACAACTCTACCAAAATATAGTCTACCACAGTTGGAACAATACCTGAAAACCATGTTAACTCGCACACATTTTTATCCTCCCGACTCTTCTATTTAAAACCACTAAATTTTACATCCCACAAAAATCCAATAGCAACAAACCCCATTTATGTATCTTCCTAGCATGGTCCTTACTTGCTCTAACCTCCACTCCATCTTGATTAGCATCACAATTATGGACCTCATCCTCTTTGTAATTTGGTAGAAAACAATCCTTACCACAAAACTTGTCTATTTTATTACTTTTGTGGGTATTAAAGTCCCCTAGAAACACAAATTTATGATTAACGAACATTTGCTTGTAATAATGCGTCTCCTCATTTAAAAGTTCCCATGTATCTTCACTACTACTATAACTACTGTTTTCTGGTGGTATATAACTCCACAAAAAACAAAACAACTCTTTCTTACTGACACTTTTATCCAAACAATATTTTCAGACATCAATTCCAACTGGATATGTTTGTCCAAAAAATCACAATTTATTAGCACTCATCCTCTACCTTAAATCCGATTGTTTCCACTTCTCTTCCTCAAAACATCATATGACACAAATCTCTTACCATAAAATGGCTTTTACCTCTAAGTTTCAACAAGACACACTAAATCCCATTCCCCCACACTAAATAAATTTTAAGTTTAAAATCATCATATCCGTGCATGCTCAAATGAGCTAACCTTACTTTACATTGCTCATAGCCCTTATTATCCTATGACACTTAATCATTATTACGAGCTTGCGGCCCTTTGTTGAACTCCAATCGGAAGATATTCTTGCCCTTTGAAAACAAAGACCGTGGCTTCAAACCTTCTCTTTATTGCTTACCTCCCCAATATCTTCATGATATCCTAGCAACCCACTCCTTTGCCTATTTCTCCCTGTATTGGCATGAGTGTAAGATGTCTCAGGTTTATTGAAATCATTAGGTGGGCTAGCCATCTCATCACACATATGTTGTCTTGACTGAACTTCAATAACTGTCCCAGGCATGACTAATCTTGACCCTTCTTTACTGACTGAACTTGAATTGTCCATCTCTTCATGCCCCTTTGTATATTGTGATTTAAGTCATAATTCCGATGGTCATGGGTTCTCATTTGCTCTACTGCTATAACATTTCATTGTTCTTGATCAATTTCTTTCACTTTACCTAATTATCTATTGTATACAAGTATCTTATCCTCTACAAAAAGTCTCACACCATTCAGCTTTGCTTTTGAATGACCTTATGTACATGCAGTTTCCAAAACTGGTGTCAACTTAATATGTGTCAACAACTCTGATGAGGTGTAATCTAGAGATACTGATAGATTTGCCCTTTTGAAAAGTGCAGCCAAAGTAAATACAGATTTTTTTAATTCAAAAGATGCCAATTTAATTGCAACTGGTCTGACTTTCTGGTTTGAAGGTATTTTGTTTAAACTTATAAGAATGTTCTCTTTTAGACTAGAACCCCTTATCCATGGGTAGAACAATATCATTTTCCCCCTTTTTTGATCCGCATCAATGCTACCCATTATCTTTCTATTCTTTGTAACTTCCATTTTCAGCTCATGAACTTCTGCCTGGTTTCCTTTAAATCTGTTAATGGATTTATGTTGAGTCTATTCATTTGATAGTAATTACTAACTACTTAAAATAGGAAGCCATACCTGTTTGAGAGTCTATTATTTTATCCATGCTGACTCAAAGCTTGCAGTTAGATAAGCCACCGTTAATAATGCCACATCTAACAGCAATTGCTACTCAGGAAAACCCAAAGACTAATCAACTTCTTGGCAAAATCCACAGGATCTATATTTCACAATCAGAATGAAATGAATGCCAATTTATATGTTCACAACTTTAGTTTTATATATATATATATATATATATATATATATATATATATATATATATATAAATATATATATATATATATATATATATATATATATATATATATATATATATATATATATATATATATATATATATATATATATATATATATATATATATATATATATATATATATATATATATATATATATATATATATATATATATATATATATATATATATATATATATATATATATATAAGGTGGTTGGGCAACAGGACTTGAAAGGTACAATGTTACAAATTTTAATCAAACTAATTAATTAATCAAATTAATAAAGGAATATGTACAAGTTTCTATAACTGACCTAGAGACAAGGTGAAAATAACACACAGTTCCTTTTTATATGCTTTTTCAAATATGTGAATTGTTTCAGTTATAAGTGCAACCCCCCCCCCCTTCCCCACATGAAGGTCCCATATTTAGCCCTAATATTTTTTTTTTTTACATTAATCAACTCATACCTTCTTGCTCTTTTATTAAACTGACCATCTTCTCAGTTTGTAATTTAATTAGTATGTAATTTAGCGCATAAGTTACCAATATATTATTTGAAGTGATTTTAAAAAGCTCATAATAATGGATAGAAACAGGGGAGGGTGTATTTGCGAGTAAATTGATTATTATATTTGGAAAGAGCGTGCAAAAAGGAATCAAAAAGTATTTCCACCTCGTGTCAAACTAATAGGACCAGAAACTAAATTTTATCAAGGCTGCAACCATCTTCAAACCGTTGCTTTGTTTGCACTGAGTCAGCTGTGTAGGTTTTTCAGGTTGGTCTTCAAGGAAAGAAACTACTCCCATCCAGTGTTTTTTAGCAAAATCCCAAAGCTATGTTTGCTTTTTAAACCTTAATCCTTATCAATGTTTCTAACCGCTTTTGTTGTTGGCAATTCCATTTTGTTTTCACCACATGCAGATGATGTAATCCTGTGTGTGAAAGTAGTAATTTTTATCCCTTTAAGAGCCATGTTAAAGCACCAAAGCTCTGATTCCACGTCAGTTTTTCATTTTAACTGATTTGCTAAGGATAAAGAAAAACTTTAACTTAAAACTGATGTAGATCATGTCCTTAAATAGTACAGATTTATTTTATTTATAAGGATATGTTTTGTTAACAAAACGTTAAGTTTTGTTAGTGTAAAAAGTTGATTAAGAACATTGATTTTTCAGATGAAAACTCAAACTTGCTAATCAGAAACTTCTAGTATTTCTTATAGGATGTCAATATTTCCTTCTTATTCATATTGACTTACCTGATATTGACAATTGGCTTTTGCTGCTCCTTAACTATTGAAGTATGCTGTATTTTATGGTGTTGCGGGAGCACCACTTATGTGTTGTCCTGTATTTTTTTATGGTGCTGATCTGGGCTTATGGTCTAGGTTGTGGTTTATGGCATGATTTGGCTTTTTGGATTCAAAGATTACTAATTTAGAATGGATGGACCTTGGGCTGGGTTGATCAATATTACATTATATTCTAGAAAGCTGCCCATGCTAAAGCACCAAAGCTTGGATTTTCCTTCAGATTTTTTTTTCTTTGATTTACCAAGGGTAAAGAAAAACCAAAAACTTAGAAATTAAAACTGATTTAGATAATCCTCTTAGATAGTTCAGATTTCTGAGGCCCTGTAATTCACAGCCACTTTTTTTATGATGATATTTCGTTCTTTATTACACTTATTTGATCACAGCATGACTACTGCAGTATCCTCTATTTTTTAGTGTTGCAGGAGCAGCCCTTAGGTTTTGTACTTTTTTACAGTGGTACTTTTTTTATAGTGGTGATTGAAGTTTATTTCAAGATTTGGAAGTTGTTAATTTTAAAAGTATGGACCTAAGGCTGCACTGATGAACAGTGCGTTATACTTAGAAAGCTGCACATAGTTCTTGTCTGGAGCAAAAAAGGACAGTTTTTCATTGTCCTTGAGCTAAAGCTACATTGCGTCATATGCAGCTGTATTTTGTAGTCTATTTCAAAGCAGACTATCTGAAGTTGCTCTTCCAAACATTTGTTTCTGTGAACAATATTTCTTCTTTCAAGTTAAAAGCTTGATTCAAACTGGCAGGCAATAGTTTTAAACGGAAGTAATACTAAACTAAAAAGTGCTTTAGATTCATAGCTGCTGTCTGACCCAGTCAATAATAGCCTTCTGAGCATTTTTACTGTTGGTCTGAGAGTACTGGTATCTATATTGCTATTGATATCTGTTTTTGTTGATTTTTTCCTTTGATTCAATAAATTTGGAATTATGGAAGAGGAAAGATTTCACAAGTGTGGTGACTGTAGTGGTTCTCTTATTTTTAAAGAAATTGGAGTTTACCCTTGGCTTTCTTAGTAGTAAGTTTATAATAATAGTAGTATTAACTTATAAAAGACTACTTTGGTGTGTTTGTACAATGAAAAGAGTGGTCAAACCAGTCACAGTGTTGCACCCAGATGCGGCAAAGCTGTGAATTGACCTGCCACTGACCTTGACAACCAGCTATTGTCCCCTAGAGATTTGCCCTGAACAGATTTTTGAAAATCAGATGTTTATTTTTTCTTAATTCTTTTTTTAATACTGAACAATACTCCTTGATAAGCTGATGAAAAAATCTGTTTCCTTTTTTTTGTATTAAAATTTGTCCATGTGATACAACATTTCAAGAATTTGAAAAGATTGATAGCTTTGTTGCAGAGGTGCACATTATTGGATGTATAATGGGGGCCTGTGGTTCCTTTAAAATCCACCAACTTTTTACCTGGCCCATTAAACCCCCTCCCCTCCCGCAATAACTTTTTAAAATTTCACTGTAGGCATTGGTAGGCATTTTATATTTTTTTTTTTTTAAAGCAACAATTATGTAAGGATTACACAATCTTTATAATTGCAGGACTGGTATGGGCCTTTGGGTCCTGGCCAACTTTTTAGTAAAAATATAGGTATTTGGTGCCTTGTTCCCACTGGAACAATGTTACATGTACAAAATCGGGAGGGGGCGGGGCCAAAGGGTCTCACTTTGTCCTCTATTGCTATACAGACTATAAATTTTCGCTTTATTTTGGCTTCAGAAAGCTGTAACATGTCCACATTTATGCTCAAATCTATCTATTCAGCCTCTATTTCGAAATGGAGTGTTTGCATAATTGGGTATTTTTAATATTTTCTTCTGTTTTTTCAACGATTGTAGTCATGATGGTCATCTTGAAGTCCTGGTACAACGTAATATGAAACTGCGAGGCACAAAGGGTGTTTTAAGGTGTCGCTGGGTGCCCTCCCTGTAATTTTATCACTTTAAAAGGGCACGAGGTCTCATAATCTATGATCAAGTGAGCCCTCTCCCAACATTCTATGATGATAATTCGTCCTGTATGATGAGGCCAAGAAAAATGCCATAATGGTGTATGAGAGACACATTGCTCTTTTCTTAGTGTTTTGACTGATATAAGATCGCTTTCTTCTCTGTGAGAATAAATAATGAGAACAAGATCGAAGTATTCTTCAGTTTAATCCTCTATTGGTGGAAGGATGTACGAATCTAATTTATTTTGTCCTAATGATTGGTCCTAATGATTTTATATGAATTATTGGCATTAAAGCTGATCTTTTTAGGGTTCTAAAGTTCTTGCCTGAACGGAAAAACTAAAATTGAAGAAATAAGGACATCTATAAAAAAAAAGTGAGGCTTTGTTTGTTTTAATGGCTAAAAACTGTGTGTTTCTATTTACCCCTCCCCCTTTTTTTGTAAAAACTAATCCTAATAAAAAAAAAACATTATTCGTATTGAAATTTTCCTATTTTTGACCTCTAGAAAGAATCAATGGAAGTTATATCTTGAGAAAATGCACTGCCAACATTATAAGAATAAGAATAGTAAGCATACGTACTTACAAACACAAAAATGAGAATTATCCCCACCCAAAGATATATATTGAGAGCCTCCCTTCCAACTCCTTAAAAAATCTTGATCTAGAATTGATTTTTTGTTCCCAGTTCTTCCCCTTCCCATGAATAGTCCTTTGACTAATTGACAAAATAGAGCCATTTACCATATACAGTGCTTCTAGTTTATTTTTGCCTGGAATGTGTTTTACCTCTGGACTCATAATGCAGTAAAGATTCCACATGATCATGTTCAACAATTATACGAAGTACCTGGGGTCATACATATATGCCATGGGCGGGGGAGGCTTTGACCTTATCCCATTAATTTTTGGATTATTGTAGCATTATAATTATCCTTTTCTTGTGTTTTCCTAAGCCCTGACCCTCCCCCCCCCAAATGAAATGTGTGTATGTGTTTGGTTCTTCCTATCAAATGATTGGTCTGACATTGTGATATTGAATTTCAGATATTGTTGCAGACACTTTTGAGTCTGATGCTAGCAGTTATTGGGCTTCTACAATCTTATGGAGATTTGAAAGAAATTAGGTCAACTGCTGAGTACTCTCACAAGTAAGACTCCATTTCTTAAGTTATAAAACTTTATTTACTCCTAATTATTGGTTTAGCTTTCGAATATTGTTTCGTTTTATTGTTTTATATCGAACAGATGTGATGGGGATGGGGTATGTGCTATTGAAAACACATTGAAGTAAAGGACTGGGGAAGTAAATGCACATATTTTTTTTTCGTCTGATTGGAATTCAGTTGTTTGGCTCTAAATCCGCAGTCTGCAATACCAACAAAGACATCCTAAAGATTGTATTCTAGCCAAACTACTACTAATACTAAAAACTCACTGCAGCAACAAGCCGTCTGATGCCAACTCAGCTAAGCACGCTCCTCCTTCATCCGAATCTGTTCAAAGCCTCCCTCTCTACATCCTCCCAAGAAGTTATTATTTCCCTTAAATCTTCCCTTATGACATCCTCCTATGACTTTTGTGGAAAACCTGCCTTTCGTTTGGTCCTAAAAGGTTGGCCGACAAGGACGATCTTTGGAAATCTGTTATCCTCTATCTGCAGATCGTGTCCTAGCCATTTCAACCTTTTTCTCGTTATAGCCCTGGGAAGCGAGATTGAGCTACATTTTTCGTACAGCTTACTGTTTGAGATATGTTCAGTCTGTCGTGTAGCCTATCTAAAACAATCCGTAGACAATTTTTCTGGAAAACGTCTAATAAATCCTTCTCCGTCTTTTGAAGCGTTCACGCTTCAGAACCATATTTGGCCACTGTCATCACTGTAGCTTCCAATATTCTAATCTTGGTTCGCAGACCTATCTTCCTATTCGTCTCTATCTTCCTATTCCAACCGAATACAGCAAATAATGCTCAACTTTTAACGGAAGAACAGATTGAGACGAGAAATTTTCTAGAAAGACAGTCAGTGTCAATTTGTAATTATTATTCTAAGGCTCACTCATATATTGATATTAATAAAATTTCAGTTTACAATAATAGAAATTGTAGGAGAGGGAAAATTTGAGCAATTTTATAGCTGCACTATAATAAAATTTTCTGCTCTCTATATTTCGACTATCTTTTTATACTCCTAAACGTGCAAAATTTGAGTAAGGATTGCGTAAATCCATTCCTTCCAGAAAGTGTTTTAAAACATAGATTTGGTTGGCCGCGATGATCCAAAAAATGTTGCATGACATGTTTCAAGAAGCTTATTTAGAAATCTGGACCCCTAACTTGTGTAAAATCTTTCAGTTAATCAAAGTGTTTTAAATGAGTTAAAATCAATTGTATTAATAATTGATTAAATTAAAATTAATTTAATGAATTAAACCCGTATTTTTCTTATTTCATTTGGTTTTCAAGCTTTGTTTTTTTTCAAATTTTTTTATAGAGTCTTTCCCCCAATAATATAGCTAGAACTTGGAGTCTACAAAGCCAAAATCATTTTTGTTGAATCTTGAGTGCCTAAAAAACCTTATTTCTACGAATTACCATATCCAAGGGTTTTATTTCCTGTATAAGTTCTTACTCTGTTATTGCTCTGCAGTTCTATGGTTTAATTTTTGCACAAAACGGGAATTTTGTTATCATTCGGTAAGAGCTTTATTGAGTTTCAGCTTTATCCAACTACCGAGTTATATTTTTGAAATTTGCTTTGTATTCTTTAAATTTATATACGGCAGAAGTATGTGAAAATTGTAAATTTTTAAAATAATTGGGCAATTTTAGGCAATTCTCTGAGAAAGAGCCTGAGTAATATCGTAATTTTGGCTCAATAATAGATAGATCTGAAACTAATTAATTTAATAATATATGTAGATTGTCCTTTTGTTGCAAGCTACAGCTGTGGGCTTGTCGCAAAATTGGATGCCTCACAGGGAACATAAACCATAATTATGTTAACCAAAATATTTTGGTTTTAAGTTTGAGTTTCTTAAGGTTAGATTAAGTATACGTTTAATCTAATTAAGTTTAACCAACATAAACCCTATATAAGCCGATCCCTGATGTCTCTGAAACAAATTCATTGGTGGGATGAAGAATAAATAGATTGACACAATCTCTTTGCTCCAGCTTGATTTTCACCAAATAGTCAGTTGGCGGATGATCGGTATTTTCGTTTTTAGTGTTTGTCTGTGTGTTTTATTTTTCTCCTGTTTTGCTTTTGTATCTTTTTATTGTTTTTTTTCTGTATTTTGCTCGTTTTTGTTTAGTTCTCTCTTCCTTGGTTGCCACCCACAGGGTCTTGCGGAGAAGGGGGAGAGGCATTTGATATTTTCTTTTTTTTATAATAAATCTTATCTTACTGTAGAGATTTGTTGTGACTAAGTAGGCTACTGGTTGAAATTGGAAAGTCAAAAACCCTAAATACATTTCTCACTTTTTCTGCTCTCTTTCAGAATTCAAGTTCTGTCCCATAATGTTTTTTTTTATTATTTATTTATTTATTTTTATTGCTACAGAAAATTCTATGCAGTAATTATGTGTAATAAAAACTATTCGTTTTAAATTATCTTCCTGTTCTTTTCTATTGGCCTGTAATCAGAGGTTTAGTTTCATATCGACAAGGTGTCAGTGGTGTCAGTTGGGGGGGGGGGGTTTAAGGTATGTGTCCCCCTATATATTTTTTCCCCAACTCCCCTCATATTTTTGAAAAATACCTTTTTTAGTGTAATTTAGTTGAAAAATTGATAAAATCGACAAATCCCCCCCGCCATAGATTTTGAAAAATATATTTTGCCTCCCTCTAAATTTTTGTGTATTGACGCCACTGCAAGGCGTATTGTAAACTGATTAGAAAGGAAACTTGTTGATTGGTTTGCAAAAAAGAAAACAATTAATGCCATGAGGCATTTATTAGCAAGACTCTAAAGCTCTATCTATGTACCGTACCAGTAGCGTGCGAGTAGCTTCACTTGGTAGAAAATTCCACTGACAACATTCTGTTCTGGGGGGTCTCATTTTATTTCCAGGGATGTTAAGTCTCAACTCTTGAGTCAGTTTTTAAGTTAATTAACTCCCAAGTCAACTTCGAAGTTGAACGATCATGGGTTACTCAGAGTTAGGTGTGGAATGAAATGCAATACCAGCACGTTATAGAGTATGTTTTGCAAAACTAAACAGGAAAGATGCAGTTTGGACAACTAGAATGGCTGAACTAGTTGTTCACGATGTTCATGTAAAGCATGAAGATATGCTTGAAGATTTTGTTTCTTTTTTCTTCTTTTTTTTTTCTTGCTCGAAACTTTTTGACCATTCCAAACGTTGTTCTTCTTTTTTATGTAGGGAGGTAAGTGGACCTCAATGAAGGTCCTTCCAACCTCTTTTCACTAAGCTATTATGGTTGGTATGTACTCTCGGATATTTAGTAGATTGTCTTGTTCTGTAGAACGTTAATCATTTCTATAAAGCGAAAAAATGATAATTTTGGGCGTCAAAAATTTGTTTCTTTATGGAACTCTTAATATAAATAGGCAATGGAAAATATCAGACCAGTTCACCTGTAACGTTTCTCGCCAGCCCCTTTTTGCAACTACTGGGAGTTTGTTGTTTGGTGTAGATAGGGTGTGTTCTATGCATGGATAACGACAGCCTTCTGAACAGGGGCGGATCCAGGATTTTTTTTAGGGGGGCGCAAAATAGGTTGGTCCGATAAACTTTCGTTAGGAGTAAGTTTAATTAACGCAAGCTTGCGTTAATCAAGTAAATTACACTACTTAAGACGACGAGGAGGGGCGCCCCCTCGCCCTCCCCCGGATCCGCCACTGCTTCTGAATGCAGCTTTTCGCTGCAGTCCAGTCGGTTATCGTCGTATACACATATCCAGGAACACCGCAGAATTAACCAGTCGCATCTGAGAAACCTTCATTCGTCCAAATAGGAATGAGGAGATATCTTAGCTTCACTAACCCTCTTGATCATTTTAGCTCTGTGCTTGTTGGGGTATCCCAAATGGCTTGGACCGCTTCCACTGGTCTCCTGCTTCTCAGTGTTTGCTCAATGTGTTCTAAATTTGTCGTGGAGGGGGTATTTTGTATTAAAAATGATGCGTGGTAACATACTTGATCTTCGTGAACGACTGTGTCTTGTTGTTCTATTTGCAACAGGGTATACTTAGTTGGCAATTTGATTGAGCTCTAGTTATGTTTACTGACATTGCCTCTACTATATCTTGCAAAAGTCAACATTTAAGTGATTAAAAAATTACAACATTACAAAAAGTTACGTCACAAAAATTATGTGTGGGGCCACTTTTTTAATGATCCACTGAAAAGGTTAAAGGATACTTTGATCAAAATTGAAGCAGGACTTAGCTAGCTCACTTCTTTTTTTTATCAGGGCCATTTAGTTCTTGTTCGTGTGTGATTTTTGTTTGCTCGAGTGTAATTTTTGTGTTCGTTCGTTAGCCATCATTTCTTTCATTCTTCTTGATTTTAGTGAACATTTCCCATGCTTGTAATTTTTTTCATCTAGGACATGGGAAGTTGTTGGAAATCGTCCATCGTTTTACACATTTAAAGATGGACTGACTAGCAGTGTTGTCAAATCTAAGAATGCAAAGGCAGCTTTAGAATCATCTACGTGAAGTTAGTTTCTATTGATGTTTTGTATTCTATTCAGTATATTTCTTTTTTTGATGTGAAAATTTTATAACTGTTTCTTCTTCTTCTAGTAACGTTTTTATTATATGTTTCCTCCTTAGGGGAACACTTTAATCACCAAAGGGTAATTACAATTTCTGCAGATTGCAATTATAAATCTCCAAAATCTGGATATTTCTGGAATTACAAACTTTAGCTATCTTTAGTCGCATTGCAAGAACGTTTTCACTTTTATTGTTGATATCTAGTTTTGCTCCATATACAACTAATATATCGAAGTGCCCAATTTTGCTTAGACCAGTAAATTTTAGGATTTTTATTGAGATCGGTTCTTTTGGAAGATTTGAACTAGAAAGCTATGAACTTGACCTCGTATAACGTGACCTCGAACTAATATACTAGTTTAACGTTACATCGAACTAGTATAGGGTGACGTCGTTTTGAAGTAAAGTACATAAGTTTTTTTTTAATTATTCTTTGATATTGAGGTAATAAAATACTTTAATTAGAAAATCCTGAATAAAATGAAAAAATTGGCTTTGCCTGAAAATGGGGCCCAAGAACAAAAAAACTGAAACTAAATTTAGCAGTATTGATTCATGACTCCAGTAAAGGACGCAACATATTTTTTTTTCTCCGATCAGCTTAAAGGGTATGGAGACAGAGCCAAGGAGACCCCATGAAAACAAAAGGAGAAGCAGAAAAAATGGTTGAATTTGTATGTGACGCTCGAAAATAGGCGAAATTTTTTCCCTGATTGGCTTTATTTTTTTCCAATCGACTGGCATTAATATATAATACTGTAACATCTTTCTACCCACCTAATGGAGACAAACGGATAGACGTTTCATTTAGAAAAATACAGTTCACACAAAAGAGTACTGAATAATTATTACCGAACTAACCTGTTAACTTAGAACAATACATTGACTTTTATACTTTTTGACATGACGTTAATACTTTTTTTAAGACAACTTAAAAAAAAACAGAAGATAATCAAACTAAGACAGTATGATAAGCATGAAGACATCGTAAGTATTCACGCTGTCACCAATTTTTTAAAACCTCAAAAACTTCAGGTATTGGATTTCTACCTCAAAAACTGTATTTATGGAACCCAAAGTTCACCAAAAAATTATTAATAGATAAACTCCCAATTTGGTGCTCTTGAGATACACAGCTTTCAATGGCATGTTCAAATCAAAGTGTAGCGTGACAAGCGCAAGAAAGGCCACATCTTTGAACTTAAACACTGGGACGAAGGCATGTTGATTCAGTTTCCCTTATGAGGGAGTGGGAATCATCTTTGAGGAACCTCTGGTCGGCCCAGCTAGAAAGGTGGCGGGATCATAGTCACCTGTAAGAATTTATCGTTTCATTCGCCTCGAGGGTTTTCCATGGTGGCAGTGAGTTCGTTAGAGATCAAGACTTCCCGCTGACAAAATCCAAGAAACTCATTCTTTTAGGATAGAAAAACAGACGCATTTGTAATTGTGTAGGTTAAATGGACTAAGTTTTTTTTTACTAAGCGAGAAACTAAATTTTCATCAATTCAATTATTTTTAATGGAAAAATCATATTATTTATATGTGCTTTTATTTGCAATATAAAGACAAAAGGTAGGTTCGAATAAAGAATAAACTATGCAAAATTTACTCAGAGCACACGTTATTATTTGCTACCATAGAAAATAAAAAAAATTGCAAATTTGTCACCTGTATGATAGACAATCTTACTCCTGGTACCCCCAAAATTTATTTTAAAAATAATTCTACAAAGCTGCAGCCAATTAAATATTTTGTATCTAATTTTGCCTAAAAATCTAAGCTGTAATCCATTGTAGTTCTTCAGTAGAAAACTAAGAAAAAATTACAGATGCTCTAACAATTACCACCTAATAGAACTATTTTAATTAAAAAAAAGAAACTAATTTCAAAGATAGTTGCCAAAAACAAATTCCAAACAAAAGCTAAGAACGGTTTTAAAACCTAAAACGAGCAAAAATAAAGTAATAAAAAAGAATTCCTTGAAGGTTGAAATGAAAAAAATAAATTCAGGACAAGTTTTGTTTTCAATAAAGCGAAGATGACACTCAAACTTTTAGATTGTTTAAAGGTGTGATAGTCACTCTGTCATCTGTATTTATTTTCTGTTCGTCTTATGTTTTATTAATATGCATTCGTTGCAATTTTTGTTCATCTTAAGTTGGATTTGTTATACTACTATGTTTTAGCTTGTTCTGGGTTTTAATATAGCTCCTTAATTTTTTTTAAACACTTTTTTAAGTAGTTATAGCTCAAAACAGGATGTACAAATTATATTTTCAGGAATAAAGAGAATAGAAGACTTAATCAACGCGGATCGTTAAACCTGTAACATTTGTAGTATAGTGGAGCTCCTTAGTCGTTCCCCATAGACCCCGGCACCGTGCCGGCGGATCGACCGAACGCCGTCGACAAGAGGCCCGGTCGAACGCCGCCGAAGTGTCGCAACGCCGCAGGCGCGCCGCCGCCGGCAAAGGCGGCGGCGTTCGGTTGACTTTAATTTAATTTTGAGGCAATTTTTTATTGCGTCAACCACAAAGTCTGAGCTTTTCCTTCTCATGTGATTAGTATTTCAATTTTCCTGATTAGAAATCAAGCAGGGCTTGCACTATCCCCGAATTTTTGAGTATTGCCCCGAAAATCTATACGTCACCCCGAAAAAAAATTTGGTTCCCTGAATCCTTGAATCTCGCCCTATCACGATGTTACTCCTAACGATTTATCACCAGTGACTGTCCCTGCTAAAAATTACTTTGCATACCATATTTCTTCACTACTCTCTTGTTCGCTAACGTTTGTCTCTTGTTCTTTTGCATAAAAACCAGACAAACGCAATATGCAATTGCTTTGCAAACACTGCAATATACACAGTTCTTCATATGTTGACAAAAAAAGTATCGTCTTTAAGAAATGAGTCTTTATGAACTTAAATCATTTCGAATCCAGTTTCCCACTTGCAATTCCTTACATCATTCGTAGTCAAGAATTTTATTTTCAATTTCAATAGAATTATAGAACGCAACATTCACTACAGTTTGATTTTGAAATTGATAGCAGAAAGATCGTTTCTACAGCTGAATTGTAAGTTGGGAGATTTTTTTTTTTCTGTTGCTGTTCTTAGATAAGATTTTCTTAATTTTTAATACTCCATTGTTGAATGCTTGATAGATTAAAGAAAACACAATCTTCTTTATTAAAATATTTTACCCCCCCCCAAAAAAAAAACCTTCTACTTAGAATAAATTTAGCTATAGACATAGCTAGTTACAAGGGTGGGGAATTACAGATTGAAATGGACTTTAACCCAAAAACATGATTCATAAAAAAATTGTAAACTATTCCCAATAGGGGGGGGGGATAGGGAGCTATCATTTTTAAACGACAATACCTCATTTTTTATATTGAAAGCAGGGATGCCAAAAAATACTATCAAATTCCCTGGGAAACCATTGAAATATTTTGATAGACCCAGGGCCCCCCATTGGGACTTGTTCATTGCCTTGGGTATTTTGCGATTTCTCATAGGCTACTGGCCTAATTTGACTTTTGTGTGTGCTCCCTTTTAATTAGATTCTTTGGATCTTATTGAATGCCACGGCGAATCTATGACTCAGTTTTCCAATAGTTTGAGGTATATCTGAATAATTTCGCCTTTTTTTTGTTGTCTTCGTACCCCTTTGCTCATACCCTTAATTTTTTTCAAGGAACACTAAGCTATTTAACGTTATTTCGTGTGTTTGTTTGAACCATATAGTGACCTAGTTAATTATGAAATAATTTTTTTTTATTTAAAGCAAAGGCGGCATCCTATCAGGGTGGTATCCAGGAGGGGGGGTTGGGATCTATCATATTTAATTGATAATACCTCGATTTTTTTTTGGAAAGCAGGGATGCCAATAAGTTAATTTGTTTTTTTTTATTTAAAGCAGAGATGGTATCCTATCAAGATGCTGGTATCCTAAGGGGGGGGGGGCATAGAGAGTTATTATATTTAAGTGATAGTACCTTGATATTTTTTATTGAAAGCAGGGATGCCAAAAAGTTATTTTTTTTTAAATTAAAGTGAAGACGGTATTCTATCAAGGGGGTATCCAGAGGGGGGAGGGTGATAGGGAGATATTATATTTAAATGATAGTATGTCAAATTTATTTATTTTTTAAAGCAGGGATGCCAAAAAGTCATTTTTTTTTTATTTAAAGCAGAGAAGGTACCCTATCAAGGTGCATGGTATCCAAGGGGGGAGGGGGGGGTAGGGAAGTATTATATTTAAATGATAATATCTTGAATTTTTTTATTGAAAGCAGGGATACCGAAAAGTTTTTTTTTTAATTTAAAGCAGAGACGGTATCCTATCAAGATGGTATCCAGAGGGGGGGGGCATAGGAAGTTATTATATTTAAGTGATAGTACTTTGATTTTTTTTAATTGAAAGCAGGGATGCCAAAAATTTATATTTTTTTTAATTTAAAGAAGAGACGGTTTCCTATCAAGGTGGTGTCCAGAGGGGGGGGGCGTAGGGAATTATTATCTTAAAAAAATAATATCTTGAATTCTATTATTAAAAGCAGCATCATTCCATACAAAGGGGATACGTGGATTTTTATTCATGACAATAATAACCACATCCCGTAGTTAGAATAGATTTCCAGGATTGACTGACGGATTTTTTTTCGACCAGTTGACCCCTAGATTTTTTGTCCCTCCACACTATCTTGAAATATACCTTTTTTTTTGCACATACCAATATTTGGATTTTCATTAGCATACCAGCTTACCCGTCACGCGTTGCCACGATCTTAAAAGAAAGGAAATTCAATGAGAATACCCCTAAGGAAAATTTCTACACGTTCACTGTCTTAGTTAATAGTTTCTAACGTCATAATGTTTTCATTTTAGTTTAATTATAATTGAGAAACATATTCGAATCATACAAGATTACGTTGGATTGCTATGCATGCTCTTCAAAAAATGTTCAATGTTCTGATATTGTCCATTATATAAATTCATTTAAGTTCAACCTAGATAATTGGTTGAGACTGACACATTGATTGGAAACTAATTTCCATTTTCCTTCCAGTACCGAGGTGGGTCATCCACATTTCGTCATTGGGAACTGCTGTTTGATTATTTTTTAAGGTGAAATTTTAAGTTATCCTATTCAAAATGATTATAAATGATTGTGGAAAAAATTGGTAGGACAGGTTGATGTGTGTTTGTGTTTTATATCTATTTCTGCTTGCAATTGTATGTTCTTTTGTGTATTGTAAATATTGTTTTATGTTTTATGTATGGTATATTTCGACAGCTGGATAATGTTTTGAAACATGAATCAACACATGTAAATTAAAGAAGGAAGACGCCAAGCAAAAATACTCTGTACAACATCTTTGTCCAATCCCTATGATAATTTATAAATTAACAGGATTTTCGTGAGTTATACTTGCTGTATTTTTTCTTTAAATTGTTATTAAAACCCGTTTTCAATACAAGGAAGACTTTTTAGGAATCTAAAAGAGCAAAAAAAAAACGATGAATATCAAAGTCGCCCATTTCAGCTGTTTTTAAAGGTGACAAAGCAGATATTGGCAAATGGCATTATGAAAAAATTAAGCTTTTAAGTTCAAACTCATATTCAAAGTTTTTACCCAGATAACTGACGAATTTTGTGATACGGTATTTGAAGTTTTGTATGCAATGATGCTCGATGAAAAAAAACTACTAATTTTGATAATTATTTATGTTAAGAATACATAGCTAATATATACTTCAACTAGTATGCAAGGGTTCTGAAACACCACAGCCATTTTGTCTCTACCGGATTTCTACTTCTCTTGATAAATAACAAAGAAGACCAGTTTCCAGCCAGCGACTTGTGAAGTTTTGAACTCATGAATAGGCTCGAATCGGTTGTAAATTTAAGCTGTGATTTGAGAAAGACAGATGAAAACATTAATGTTTGCGGTCAACATTGATCGCGCCGGCGTCGCGCCGCCAACGTCTTACCGGCGACGTCGTGTGGTACGCTGTTTTTGGTCCCGCCGCCGCCGGTCTTCCCTCATCGGCGTGGCACCGTGGTCTAGTTCCCCATATGCATTGACATTAATAAAGGTCTGTCCCATCTAATTGTGATCTTATACTGTCATTCTAGATGGCGTGTTATTTGACAAAACCAAGCAGTAATTTTGAATTGGAAACAGTGTGACGGTAACTTTTTGGTTTTCTTTACTGATTAGGTTTGGCTTATCGGTTGGTTTTAAGTGGTTTTAAGATTTAATCCACTTTTACTTAAAAGGAATATTTATTACCTAATAAATCGAGTTCAAATAATCAACCACAGTAGCCTTGGCTAATTTTATGGTTTTAATAAATCTCAAGCTTAGGAAAGGTCAGAAAGTGTAAAACTGGTTAATGCTGCATGAGGTAACTCCCGAAAATAAAACAGTAAATTTTCGGAATTTCATATTATTGACTTACGAATAAAGTAAACATACTACTTGATGCCTTTTTTTGGGCTCTTTATGAATATAATAGCCTAATTATTTTTGTTGGAAATGAATTTTACCCCCACCCCTTTATATCCCAATTCAGGTTATATATCTAAACACTAGGAGGAGGGGGGGGGGTAAAGTTTAAATTTAGTTCTCATTTGCACCAGAAATAGACTGGTAAATATCTACCAAATCATATTAGGCTATTGAGTTAGGACTAAAGTGAATACACCATTTGATGCCTTTTTTTTTGCTGATTACAAATATAATAAGCATTTCTATCGGAAATGAATTTCAGCCCCCCCCCCTATATATGCCAATTCAGGGTTAGGATAGGTGGTAAAGTTCTACCAAATCATATTATTGACTTACGCCTAAAGTGAATATACCACTTGATGCCTTTTTTATGCTGATTACAAATATAGTAATCATTTCTATCAGAAATGAATTTCAGCCCCCCCCCTATATATGCCAATTCAGGGTATATATTTTTACATTTGGGGGGTGGGGGCAAATTTTGTTTCTGATGTAAATAAGAGGTAAGTTTAAACTTTACCCCCACCCCCACCCCTAATGTAGAAATATATACCCTGAATTGGCATATATAGGGGGGGGCTGAAATTCATTTCTGATAGAAATGATTATTATATTTGTAATCAGCATAAAAAAAGGCATCGAATGGTGTATTCACTTTATTTCTAACTCAATACTATGATTTAGTAGAACTTTACTGGTTAGGTTAGGTATATATAGGGGGGGGGGGCTGAAATTCATTTCCAAGAGAAATGCTTATTATATTTGTAATCAGCTTAAAAAAATGCATTGAATGGTGTATTCTCATTATTCCTAACTCAATAATATTATTTGGTAGATATTTACCAATAGACTTTACCCCCCCTCCCCATAATGTGCAAATATAGCCTATACCTAAAATTGGTATATATAGGGGTGGGGGTAAAATTCATTTCTGACAAAAATGATTGTTATATTTGGAAAGAGCATAAAATAAGGCATCAAGTAGTATGTTTACTTTATTTGTAAGTCAATAATATAACTGCCAAAAATTTACCTAAAACACTTTAATAGTAAAAGAATTGGGCCCTTTAGTGGCAATAATATGAACAATCACTCAAATTGCCTTTCTTGGCTCTTTCCAAATATAGGGCTATTTGACTAAGCTAATAGTTACTGTGAAAATTTTATAAATAAATAGGGGTAAATACTCAAATGTCTCCTATCATTTCCATCATTAAGCTAGGAAGAAGGCAAAAACATCACTTGATACATTTTTTAGCTCTTTCCAAATAAACTGATTGCTTTTATTGCAAATTATAGGCCCTATTTTGACCTTGTAACAGATCCCTGAAGGTGGCACTTACACATATTTTTGCCACTAGAAGTGAGGGCATAAATTTACATCCACTTCAGGTCATAAGGAGACATGTTAAGAAAACAATCCTTACTTCATAATATGCTTAATAATCCTAGTTAACATATTACCCAAGGGGAGCACCTTTATCCTCACTATTTTACTTCTTTTGTAGACTAGGCTAATGTTATGGTTTTAAATAAATCTGAAGCTTAGGAAAGGTCATAATTTAGGCCTACTCACAAACTGTAAAACTGGTTAATGCTGCATGAGGTAACTCCCAAGAATAAAACACTTTAGTAAGTAAAAGAATTGTGCCATTTAGTGGCAATAATATGAAAAATCACTGAATTTGCCTTTCTCTGCTTTTTCCAAATATAGGGCTATTTGACTAAGCTAATAGTTACTGTGAAAATTTTATAAATAAATAGGGGTAAATACTCAAATGTCTCCTATCATTTCCATCATTAAGCTAGGAAGAAGGCAAAAACATCACTTGGTGCATTTTTATGTTGTTTCCAAATAAACTGTTTCCCAAAAATAAAACACAGTAAATTTTCGAAAGTTCATATTATTGACTTATGAATAAAGTAAACATACTACTTGATGCCTTTTTTGGGCTCTTTATGAATATAATAGCCTAATTATTTTTGTTGGAAATGAATTTGACCCCCACCCCTATATATCCCGATTCAGGTTATATATCTAAACACTAGGGTGGGGGTGGGGAGGTAAAGTTTAAATTTAGTTCTCATTTGCAGCAGAAATAGACTGGTAAATACCTACCAAATCATATTAGGCTGTTGAGTTAGGACTAAAGTGAATACATCATTTGATGCCTTTTTTTTTGCTTGTTAAGAATATAATAAGCATTTCAATTGGAAATGAATTTCAGCCCCCCCCCCCCCTATATATGCCAATTCAGGGTTAGGTTAGGTTAGGTGGTAAAGTTCTACCAAATCATATTATTGACTTACGCATAAAGTGAATATACCATTTGATGCCTTTTTTTATGCTGATTACAAATATAGTAATCATTTCTATCGGAAATGAATTTCAGCCCCCCCCCCTTATATGCCAATTCAGGGTATACATTTCTACATTAGGGGGTGGGGGCAAATTTTGTTTGTGATGTAAATGGGAGGTAAGTTTAAACTTTACCCCCACCCCCGCTAATGTAGAAATATATACCCAGAATTGGCATGTATCGGGGGAGGGAGGGCTAAAATTCATTTCCGATAGAAATTATTATTATATTTGTAATCAGCATAAAAAAAAAGGCATCAAATGGTGTATTCACTTTCTTTCTAACTCAATACTATGATTTAGTAGAACTTTACTGGTTAGGTTAGGTTGGGTTAGGTATAGGGGAGGGGGCTGATATTCATTTCCAATAAAAATGCTTATTATATTTGTAATCAGCTTAAAAAAATGTATTGAATTGTGTATTCACATTATTCCTAACTCAATAATATGATTTGGTAGATATTTACCAATAGACTTTACCCCCCCCCCCATAATGTGCAAATATAGCCTATACCTAAAATTGGTATATATAGGGGTGGGGGTAAAATTCATTTCTGACAAAAATGATTGTTATATTTGGAAAGAGCATAAAATAAGGCATCAAGTAGTATGTTTACTTTATTTGTAAGTCAATAATATAACTGCCAAAAATTTACCTAAAACACTTTAATAGTAAAAGAATTGGGCCATTTAGTTACAATAATATGAACAATCACTCAAATTGCCTTTCTTGGCTCTTTCCAAATATAGGGCTATTTGACTAAGCTAATAGTTACTGTGAAAATTTTATAAATAAATAGGGGTAAATACTCAAATGTCTCCTATCATTTCCATCATTAAGCTAGGAAGAAGGCAAAAACATCACTTGATACATTTTTTAGCTCTTTCCAAATAAACTGATTGCTTTTATTGCAAATTATAGGCCCTATTTTGACCTTGTAACAGATCCCTGAAGGTGGCACTTACACATAATTTTTGCCACTAGAAGTGAGGGCATAAATTTACATCCACTTCAGGTCATAAGGAGACATGTTAAGAAAACAATCCTTACTTCATAATATGCTTAATAATCCTAGTTAACATATTACCCAAGGGGAGCACCTTTATCCTCACTATTTTACTTCTTTTGTAGCCTAGGCTAATGTTATGGTTTTAAATAAATCTGAAGCTTAGGAAAGGTCATAATTTAGGCCTACTCACAAACTGTAAAACTGGTTAATGCTGCATGAGGTAACTCCCAAGAATAAAACACTTTAGTAAGTAAAAGAATTGTGCCATTTAGTGGCAATAATATGAAAAATCACTGAATTTGCCTTTCTCTGCTTTTTCCAAATATAGGCCTAGTTGACTAGGCTGATAGTTTCTGTGAAAATTTAATAAACAAATAGGGGTAAATATTCAAATGTCTCCTACCATTTCCATCATTAAGCTAGGAAGAAGGCAAAAACATCACTTGGTGCATTTTTATGTTGTTTCCAAATAAACTGATTGCTTTTATTGCAAATTATGGGCCTTATTTTGACACTGTAAATGGATCCCTAAAGGTGGCTCTTGTAGCCTACATATTTTTGAACTTCTGATTTCAAAGAATCCCCTTTTATTTCAAGGAAATTCAAGGTAACCCACCAAAAATTAGGGATGGTTGAAGCACTGTCCTCAAGAGCTACTGGTTATGGTGTCTGACTAGTCCTGATGTTATGGGCTCAAGTTCTGCTGCATGCGTTTTATTTGTAAATATGAATGTATAACAAAGATAACTTTTCATTTAGATCAGTTGATAACCAGTTAGTTGATCCAGCATTCTGGAATATTAATTTTAAAAGTTCTTAAGAATATACTGCTTGCAAGTGTTCCAAAAAAAAGGATAATAATAGGACAAATATAAAACAACGTTACAAACATGATAACATTCCAATTATTAAAGGGGAGAGCTATGCTCCTTTGTAGCTGCTATGGTAGGTGGTAGCTTTTTTTTTAAATATTAATTTGTTGTCTTGTAGCTTTTTTTGAAAGTTCAGCAAGACTAGTTTCCTTTTAAGGACATCCTTTTACTGACTGCAGGTCAAGTAGCAGCTTTTCACTGATTTTGAATGTTTTGGAAAAGTTTTTTTTTCAAATTTAGACTCTGTCTCTATATAATGTTGCCCCTCAAAAATGAATTCCTACCTAAGTACCAGCTATAAACAAGCAGTATTATGGATTCTTTTCATCTAAGCAAACAAATTTTTAGCATTAGACTATCTTTGACATTATATAAAATTATTCAAAGGTCCAATCACTTAAATCCAAAAATAAAAAAAATGGAGATAATTAAAAAAACAGAAACATAGCTGGTGTTAAGCCTCATTGACAAAAGCTCTAGGCGTGTCTGACTATGTGTTTTGGTGTATAGAAAAGGATGAAGAATATTTTGGTAAGGATTTTTTTAATATTAAAAAAATACCACCTCTTAGTGATCACAAATTTTACTTTCAAATTGCATCTTTTTATAACTTTAGATGCCACCTACTCTTTTTTCTAATATTAATTAACAGCCAAACTAGACACACTTCAAGTCTCCATATCCTACCAAAAAACTTTTCAGTAAAAAATCTACTCTGGAAAAGGGTGTCCTCGCCCAACAGGGAGCACTTCATATGGTAGCTATTTCACACCTCAAAACTTTTCTGGATAGTGGCCCTATGGCGGCCCCCTTAAAAGCAAATGATAATATAAAAATTAATTCAAGTCAAACTACTTATAATTATTACAGTGAAACAAAATCTAAAATTATCTATTGTTAATGGCCTTTAAAAAACTCTAGTTTTTTGTTTCAAAATTTGTCTTGTAATTTTTTGTAGGTCAGTGTTATGTTTAAGGAATATACTTACTGACATAAAGACTCAAGAGTTAGGGAAACACTTTGATGCTAATGTTCCACAATGTAAAGTAAACTTAATGATTTGGTGTCTCAACAAATTGGCTGATAAATCGCTTTAACACATACATGTGTAGCTCATATCAATTACTTAAGCTTATTGCAGAAGTTTCTGGACCTGACCCAAAAATTTGCACCAGCCTGGAGCCACAGTATTACACAACTTAAGAAGGGCTTATCATTTGTAATGACTGTATATCTGATAAATGATGCTAAGCCTTTGAAGGAATATTGCAAGGATGTTTTTGACATATAAAACGCATAGAATAACAAATAGTGGAGGCTATTTGATTATTCAATACTTTGAAACACTTCAGATAGAATACTATATTCCAATGAGTGAATAGAGAGCATTAACACGCTTATGGGAGTATACAATAAGTTTTCTTAGCTCTTCACTGGAATTTTTTGAATTAATGGTTTTTTATTAAAGTTCAAAAGTTTTAAAGATTAGGAAGATGAGTTTGTGGATTAAGATTGGAATATTGGTAGAGACACTATGACAGTGGTCAATTATGGCTCTGAAACTTGGTTGTTTTGAAAGACTTGGGAAGATTTGTCAAATCTCTACAGGGTCTCCCATTTTCTAGGTCTCTAATGAAAAAATGGTTAAATGAAGGTTAGGCTGGGTCTTCACAAATGGATGTCAAGAGAGCCAAAGATTATGGTTTTTCACCATTCATCTAGTACCCAATGGGAAGCGGGTGTCTGCCTAAATGGGGCAGAAAGAGGTCACTAAGAAGGGTGTAAAGGAACTTGGAACTTCATTGAAGAAGGTGAAGCTTTCAATAGGTTGGAATTGAGGAGGACTGTGTGAAGCTGTGTTAGTCCTAGGTGGCTTGATGCTGCAATGAGTTTTTAATAGTAGCAGAAGTTTTCAAATCAACTTTCAAATATCTTAGTAAAATATAAGCTATTGATCTGGTGAAATTTTTGATGCACCATCTATTGATTTGTGATGTACCACTTGATGCCATGTGTAAGTTAATACACCAGTTACCGCTTAGTGAAATTCAACAAGCCTAGAAAGGTTCAAATTGTGCCAGGGTTCTTGCGTTGAACTGGGATGTTAGTATTTCAGTCTTTGTGCAATAGTTTCAAAAATTTAAACTTGGAAACTGTTTTTTTCTTTTTTTTTGTTACTAAGAAATCTGATTCCAACTCTTTTTTTTTTCTTAAATGGCTAAGGCTAAATGGTTTACTTTAAAATAATAAGGACAGCGTAATAAAAATATTTTTTTTTGTCCCTTGGGTCCATCTCTGTTCTATGCATGCCTAAAACTACAATTTTCTAAGTCTTTTCTTCTTATTATTTGAAAACTATGAAGTTCTTAGCGTGATACCACATTTCTGTAAGCGTTGCCATGTTCAACCATGAAAATAAATAAGTAAACTAACTAGCTAAATTTCACAATATTTTTTACCTGTAAAGATCCAAGCAACAACAATATATGGACTTCCAAAGACAACCAAACCTTCAAAGGAAGATGATATGTTATTAAGCAATTTGCTGTCATGTGTTTTTAGCTTGTTTTTTGTTGATTTTTAGCCCATGTTTGACACCTGGTGCTATCAGAAACTGTACAACTGCATATAAAGGTCTTTTCCATTAAAAGTTGAATTTTCAAGTTTTTCCTAATTTTTCAAGATAGCCTATACATATAGTTGAAAAGTTTATAATTATCCTGTTAAAAAAAATCAGATTTTATTTCCGCTGTCCTTGGTACTATATGTCTAAGCCTATCTACAACAGTTAACTTTGAGTAAGTCTTGACTGTTCCAGAAACCTGATGTTAAACTCAGAAGTTTCTGGTAAAAAATACAACTGTTGTAATGATGATAGTTACACAATATTGAGTTATCTGAGCAACTCCTATTTTGAAAAGTCATTCAGAGTAACTTGCTTATTGATATATTATACTTTAAGTAACCCACATGTACTTGAATGAGTACCTTGTGATAGTAAAAAGGAAAGGAAATGGAAAAAGCAGATTATTTGAACATGATTCTACTTCTATTACTACTGCTAACAACTAATTGTAGCATCAAACTTATTCCAACACAGCAGCTACAGATGTTCCTCTTCCACTCCAATCCGTTCAAACTATCATTCTTTATCACCTACTGTGAAGTTACAGTTTCCTTTCAATCCTTCCTTGGGGTTTTTTTTTTCTGAATAGGGTATTTTCATCCTGTTCTGCAATGCCCTAATTTCTTGTGGCTTCAAGTAAGTGGGCAAGAAGCACAGTCTTTGGCAATCTGTCATCCTTCATCTGTAAAATGTGGCTTAGCCATCTTCAAAGTTTTTTGTTACTGGCCTAGAAAATGAAAAGCCTCAGAAAAAAAATTAGCAAATCTTCCTCAGCCTTTCAGAGCCTCTATGTTCCTGAACCATATTTGACCACAATCTTTAAAGTAGCTTCCAATATTTCTTCTTCTTCTTCTTCTTCAATTATAGGCTTCGGATGAATCCATTTAACCTTTTTCGTATTGTATGATTATGTCAGGGGTGTCCTGGGAAATCAAATATAGAGATTAGACTATTATTATTCAATAATGGGCTTTATACATCATTGATGAAACCACCTATATTTAGGCAGTTAAAGACAGCTTTGAACAATTCAGTATCATCAGTTGAAGAGTGTCTCCTTTGTGTTAGTTGGTCAATATTAGGGGTTAGCTTTAGGCGCTTGAATATAGCAGATAAAGTTAGCCATTCTTTTTTATGGTTGAGAGTTGCCACAGGGCAACCAAAAAGAACATGGTTGATGGTCTCATCATAGGTTTGACATAGGCGGCAAAGAGGGATCAGTACTGTTGGAATGGTGGTGTTTTGATAGTGATAAGTTTGGCTTTTAAGGCCAGTAGCATTTGATCGTATTATGTGGTACATCTTTGAGTCTTTCCGGCATGTAAATGGAGAAAGGTTTGGTGGACATTGGTTTGCTAGATAAATTTTTAGGCGCCAATGGTTTACATCTCTTACTGGGATAGGTCTTCCAGAAATTATTTCAAGCTGAAGGGCAGATTTAGCTATTTCATCTGCCTTGTGGTTCCCTTTTATACCCATGTGACTTGGGATGTACTGGAATTTTGTGGATATACCTTGTTTAAGTAGTTGGTTCAATAGTACAAGAGTGGTGGAGGTATCATTGTCTGGGTAATCTGAATGTTCTGGTGATATTGAGGCAAGGGCTGATTTTGAGTCTGAATAAATTATAAGCGGGGTGTTTCTTGGGGGGTTTGGCATCTTTATAATGGTTTCCAGTGCAATGTTGATGGCAGCTATTTCAGCTGTCATGATACTCACATCATTTTGGAGCCTTTCAGCAGCTGCTATACCTAAAGATGGGAAGTGAACTCCACAGGCAGTCCTGGAATCTGTTTTTGAGCCATCCACAAAAATTGGGAGGTGGTGGATATATCTCTGAGACTCAAATTCATGAAATAATGATTTTACATAGGCAAGGGAAAGGTCGGTTTTAATAGCTGGCGCAAACAAAAGGTTCACTTCTGGGTAGTGGTTAGCCCAGGAGGGTATCCGGGGGTATATTTGAAATAAAGAAGATGCAGGTATGGGGTAGGTCATTTACGTGGTTGCAAAGTCCCGTGCAAGGCCCCTAAAAGCTACAGGGTTTCTTAGCCAGTCATGTAATCTATGGGACCTGTTACCTTCAATTTTTGTAAAGTAGCGTGCAAGTAGGATGTCTCTACGCATGGGAATAGAGGTGAGACCACTTTCACTGAGGAGGACGTTGGTTTTGGTGTGATTCCTGAGGCCAAGTGTAGCACGGATCATAGTATTCTGGACGGTCTCCAGACTGCATAGTAGGGTATTTTAGCATGAGCCATATACAATTAGTCCATAATCAATCTGAGATCTAATATAAGTCTTAGAGAAATTTATTAGATTTTTTTCATGGCAACCCCAAGGCGTATTGAGTATCCTTTTTAAGAGACGCATTTTTCTGAAGCATTTTAGTCTCACATGTACAATGTGGAGCCTGAAAGTGAGTTTTTGATCTAAAGTGAGGCCAAGATATATGGTGTGTTGTTGCTCTTGGATGACAACACCATTTAGGGTTAGTAGGGCAGATTGGGGATTTCTCCTGTTATGAAATTGTACTATAGCTGATTTGGATGGGGCGGTGGGTAGGCATGAATTGTTGGAGAAACATTCAAAGGCATAAAGCGACTTTTGTAACTTGGATTGGGCTAGTTCAAAATCATTTGAGGTAGACCATAGGACTATATCATCTGCAAACTGAATGTTTGTTTGGGGTAGGTTAAGATCCCATAAATATAGTGAAAACAGGAGACAGCTGAGGACAGCACCTTGGGGAAGGCCTTTGGAGACATACTTTTTAGAAGTGATGTAGGAATTTACTTGGACAACAAAAGAGCATTCAGATAGGTAACTTTTAAAGAAATTCACTACAGGTATTGGAAAACCCATTTTTGATAATTTTTGCAGTAGGAGTGGATGTTGGATATTATCATATGCGTTTTGGAAGTCCAAGAAGGCTGCAACTAGGATTTGGTTGCCTTTCAGACACTCAGATATGGCGTTGGTTAGGCGAACAAATGCATCAATGGAAGAATAATATTTCCTATATGCTGTTTGGGTATGTGGGATGAGGTGGTTAGACTCAGCAAACCAATACAATCGGGAGTGGATTATCTTCTCATATAACTTTCCCAGAACTGGGGTAATGATAATGGGTCTGAAGGAGTTGGGGTCCTCTTTGGGTTTATTTTGTTTTAATATGGGGATGATGAGTGATGTTTTCCAAGCAGATGGGAAGAAGGAGTTGCTCCAGGCATTGTTGAAGAGAGATAAGAGTACTTTTTTAAACTCTATTGGAAGGTGTTGGAGTAAAGATGGATGGATCTGGTCATGGCTGCAAGTTGTTTTGGGTTTGATTGAATTGATTGCTTTATTCAGCTCAATCATTGTAAAATCTTGGAGTAGATACTGGGACCCAGGCACGTCAAAATGGGGGGTTAAGCTGATCTGAGGTGGATTATGAGGGGTGTTTTTGAATTTCTTCTCATAAAAATCTGCTAAAAATTTAGGCTTTTCTTCGTTGGTTTCCAGCTGCTGACCATTTAGAGTTAGCTGGTAATGGAAGGGGTTCTGTGTGGAGAATTTGCCACACATCTTGTCTAGGAATTTGTGAATCTTTGACTCTTGCGTTTTGTGGGACACAGATAAGAGAAAGTTTTTGCAAGCCTCTTCTTTTGCAAGTTTAATTGTTCTCTTAAGTTTTGCCTCTGCTTGTAGCTTTGCAATATATTTTCAAGTGGATGGATTTCTCTTGAAGGATCTGATGGCATTCCTTTTATTGTGACAAGCCTCTTGGCAAGAGGATGTCCACCATGGCTTAGGGGGTTTGTTATTTTTCAGTGTTTTAGGGCATTGGGACTGGGGTATTGTAAGTTTTGCAGCATCAAGAAGTAGTGATGTGAGATTTTTGGAGAGTTGGTTTGGGTCAGTGGAGAGTGAAGAGTAGTCATGGTTTGAGAGAATGTGGGAGAAGTTTGGCCAGTCTGCTTTTTGCCACACATAGTGGGAAATGAAATGATTAATGATGGCTGGGTCACCAATTTTTGTGCATATGGCAAAATGGTCACTTAGGAGGTTGTCTATTCTGTTGACAGTAGTTTTATTTATTAAACTTGATGAAACTAAGTGAAGATCAATAGTTGAATAACTCCCACTTCTTTTGCTGAAGTAGGTATTTAGGTGTCTAGGAGTCGCTAGTACTATATTTGTAAAATTGGTGAGGAATTCCTCTATGTATTTTACAGCAATATTTTTAGGTGAAGAAACCCAGATAGAACTATGGGCATTTAAGTACCCAACAACCACAAGATTTTAATTTGATAAATTATTATAAATAAAATTGAAAAAATCATGTCCATTGTTATTGCCATTTGGGTTATATAAATTAATAACAGTGACCTCCATGTTTGCCAGCCACAACTTTACACCAATTGCATCAATGTCATGACTGAAATCAGGGAGGCTTATATCACAGAATTTGAGGTGAGATCGTACAAGGATGGCAACTCCACCACCAATTCTATTGGAAGATCTGTCTTTTCTTAGGACATCATAACCAGGAATTTTTAGATTAACTGATGAGTTTAAATGGGTTTCTTGAAGGCATAGTATGTCTATGTTGTGTGAAGAAGTATACTTAAGAAGGTCAGTGATTTTATAGTCATTTAATGATATTTTACTTTTAGTTTGCAACTTATCTTCTTGTTCTTCCAAACTTATTTCAACTGCAAGAAGGCACCCAGTGCCTTAGCTATCTTATTTACCCATAAATTATTTAAAAACTAATTTTAGCATAGGTTATTCATTTACGAGTTTTTAATCTCTCCATGGTATATTCCTTTTTCAATGCATTACACTCTCTCTTTAACCCTTTGATGTTCCAATTAACGCGTGGTAGAGTAGGTATTGCTGAGACTCTTATTTTTTCGAAATAAAAGTAAGAAGACCGAATTTAATTAATTTCAATGTTTAGAAAAGCTGTAGATGTGATTCTTAATCAAATTAAATAAAAAATCAACAGGTTTCTTCAAATGAAAGTAAGGAGCAACAATTAAGCTTAGAACGAACAGAAATAATTCCGTATATGAGTGGGGTTGCCCCTACTTTAATATCTTGTTCGTTACGCTAAAGTTTCTTAGAACTTTAAAAAAGTTTCTTATTCTAATTAAATGTTCTTAAAGAATTGGAACAAGAAGTCAAACTTTAGTTTGCCTATCACTGTTGCTCCTTACTTTCATTTGAAGAAACCTGTTGATTTTTTTATTTAATTTGATCAAGAGTCACATCTACAGCTTTTCTAAACATTCAAACTAATTAAATTCGGTTTTCTTACTTTTATTTATCTTCTTATTACTTTTATTCATCTGTGTTCACACACAGAATTTGCCGAAGGCGAAAATTTCGGGAGAAATTTTGCAAAATCGGCCGAAATTTAGCAAAATTCATGATTTCTGCAGAAAATTCGGCATAAATCAGGTACCAATTCGGTAAAATTTACGAAGATCGTCCCGCCCCCCCCAATAAAATGAGCCTCAGGACGCCCCTGTTGGGCACACAAAATATACTCAAGAATTACCGAAAGTGAAGCATGCAGTGGCATAGCTAAGGGCGCGGCTGCCCTCGGGCACAGCCTCTGAAGGGGCGTTATTTCTGCTTTGTTTCATTTGCAGTCCAATTCTGTCCACTAACCATTGACAGTGCTGAAAAATGGCAAAATTAAAATATTGGCAATTATATAATTATCGAAAAATTATGATAATAGATCCATTCATGGGGATTAGATGGCTATGAAATATCAACTAGCACTAGATTTTTAATCGAATGGTATGTTTTATTTTAGTTTAAGCCTACTTGTATACACATACAGAAAACAAATAGTAGATAAGGAACAATGTGTCACTTTAAGGGCCCAAATTTGAACTGACAATGATAACATTTAGATGTTTTGAAAGACTGTTGAATGGCAATTGAAGTGGTACATTCATCTTTTAGCTAAGAAATTAACTGAAATTAAAAAAAGAATCACCACAGTTAATTGTATTACGTAATGCACTCCTTACCAGCAGGCTCTCATTTCACCAGCACCCATCTTTGTGTAGTAAATCTACAGCAAGTTCAGCAGAGCTCAGTGTCCCACCCCCCTTTAGAGGTTAGTACTTCCCCCTTTGAAGGGGGAAGTAGTAAGGAATGTACTTTCATAGGCCACGATTTGACCCATTCCTGAAAGTTTTGTTTTCCACCTAGCTTAACCCTACTTTCTAAGGTAGTAGTAGATCAGATAGAGTTAGGTAGAATCACATAAAATAGAAAAACATCATATAGAAGTTTACCTTTACCTACGCTGCATCCATAGCACAACACGTTTAACTTGTTTGCCTTATAAATTATTCAGATTTGCCAGGCGTCATGCAAATTTCAGAAGAAATTTTGCAAAATCGGCCGAAATTTAGCAAAATTCTTGATTTTTTGCAGAAAATTTGGCATATTTCAGGTAGCAATTCAGTAAAATTTACGAAGATCGTCCACCCCCCCCTAATAAAATGAGCCCCAGGACGCCCCTGATGGGCACACAAAATATACTCAAGAATTACCGAGAGTGAAGCATGCAGTGGCGTAGCTAAGGTTGCGGCTGCCCTTGGGCACAGCCTCTGAATGGGTGTTATTTCTGTTTTGTCTCATTTGCAGTCCAATTCTGTCCACTAACTATTGACAGTGCTGAAAAATGGCAAAATTAAAATATTGGCAATTATATAATTATGGAAAAATTATGATAATAGATCCATTCATGGGGATTAGATGGCTATGAAATATCAACTAGCACTAGATTTTTAATCAAATGGTATGTTTTATTTTAGTTTAAGCCTACTTGTATACACATACAGAAAACAAATAGTAGATAAGGAACAATGTGTCACTTTAAGGGTCCAAATTTGAACTGACAATGATAACATTTAGATGTTTTGAAAGACTGTTGAATTGCAATTGAAGTGGTACATTCATCTTTTAGCTGAGAAATTAACTGAAATTAAAAAAAAAATCATCACAGTTAATTGTATTACGTAATGCACTCCTTACCAGCAGGCTCTCATTTCACCAGCACCCATCTTTGTGTAGTAAATCTACAGCAAGTTCAGCAGAGGTCAGTGTCCCGCCCCCCTTTAGAGGTTAGTACTCTCCCTTTGAAGGGGGAAGTAGTAAGGAATGTACTTTCATAGGCCACAATTTAGACCCTTGACCTATTCCTGAAAGTTTTGTTTTCCACCTACCTTAACCCTACTTTCTAAGGTAGTAGTAGGTCAGATAGAATTAGGTAGAATCACATAAAATAGAAAAACATCATATAGAAGTTTACCTTTACCTATGCTGCATCCATATCACAACACGTTTAACTTGTTTGCATTATAAATTATTCAGATTTGCCAGGCCTCATGCACTAATCTATTTATGCAAGTTGTAGCATAAAGTTTTGGTTAAAAATAAAAATACTTAACACCACGTGTAACATAGCTAAAAGTAAGAATGATTATGATTATAATTGTTTGAACACCACCTTTTTATTTCATTTTACAATTTGTAATTTTAAATAAACAGAACTTTTCAAAAAAATATAGATGCCAAAATAGGGTATGAAGAAGGGTGTTCAAGTATATACCTCTACTGCTTCCTTCTTAGGGAAAGTACATTGCTCTTTTGCAATGAACCATATGCTTTCAGAGAACCATATGCTAGGGTTTTGAGTGTTTTCTATTGTCAGGACTGACACTGTTGGAGCTAGAGTACAAATATTCATCATGTTTTTTCTCCTCTGAACAGATGAATAAGAATATTGAAGACAATATCAGTAAAGTTTTCAACACAATTCTCTTGTATTTCTGGTAAGGATAGTTGCCTAATCTATCTACAAAATGATCAGTGATACCATGGAAGTAGTTACCACCAAATTGAGTAGTCAGAGTTGTTGAATTTATTCCCAAAAGTTCATTGCTCAGTCTAAAAATCAGAAAATAAACACCTTTGGTCAGAGAAGTAAGATCTTGATAGTTTTATTATAAATAAAACATGCCTTCCAACTTCTCTGCAATCAAATTCCTGTAAATGTAGGAAATTATTATTTTATGCAAATAAATTCTCAGCAATGGATCAACAGTCTAAATTAGAACCCAGGTAGGAATTTCTAGTTTCTCTTCTTCTGTTAAACCTTCATTCTTTTCCTTGGATTTACAAATTTGAAAGATTCTAAAATATAGGTGTATAGTCAACATGACTTGAATTTGAAGTTCAACCTTGACCTGCAAATTAAGTTCGATTGCACTTAATCCGGTTTCTATTTCACTTTCTAAAGATCTCTATTTCTTGTACATATTTTTACAGAAGGAACTATTTTTAGAGGAGGAATGGGGGCAAATAAACAAAATTTCCTTACAATTTAGCTCAAGTGCTTGAAGCAACCTTTCCAATGTTAGATGAGGGAAAAACAGACTCCAATGGTGCTTACACAAGAGGGTTTGAATCTATTCTAGAAGAACAAAAATATATAAAGGCACAAAATTTGATTTCATATTCTGAAAAATATGATGTTTTTCCAGCTAAAAAGTATTTTTTTAATTGGCCCCCCCCCGCGATTTAAATTTTGTTGTACACACTGATTTTGGTACTACTATTTTTAATTGCAATAATACCCATGTTAAGGGTCGAAGATCCAATTTTTTCAGCTTTTGTCTTTTTCGGCTTGGGCCAAAAGAGTATGGTAATTGACAAGAGAAGAAACCATGGCACCTTAACATGGTTTTAATATATAGCCTAGATACCTTTAAAATTGAAAATTTTCCTTTTAAATTATTGGAATATTGCAACGAAAAAAAATCTTGTGATTAAAGTATGTGATTTTTTAATTTTTTTTTTTGTAGACATAGCCTACTTAAATAGCCTCTCCAATTAGTTTCTTATGCTTTTTGCTTGGACTTTGAATATCAGCACATTAATTGGTCTATCTCAAGGGTAGTGCATTTCTTTTACCAAAAATTCCATATTTTTAGATATGGCATTGTTGAGAAAAATTTTTCAGTCATGTCTTACTGGAAGCCTAAACCGACACTTATCCCGTTCACCAGCCTCTATGTTTATGGTACCAATTGTAATTGAGCAAACAGGAAGAGGGGAAAGAGCCTATGATATATACTCACGATTATTGAAGGAGCGAATCATTTGTGTCATGGGTCCTGTAAGTATTTCGAAACACTTGTACATAGAGAGAGAGAGTACTAGAATTCGCTCCTCCTACTCTCTCCACTCCTTTTGAACCTTGTAAATATAACCCGACATGACCTTGCTATTGCTTGCTTGTTGGCATCTGGGACCTTTGACCCTTTTATGGATTTATGGGGGGGGGGGGGGTGAAGGCTCTTGTAAACAAAGTTTGATGCCACCACCCTTTGCTTGCTTTATGGGCTGTGGTTGGCAGCTTCGATTTTCAGCCCTTGTATGCTTGACTATATTGATGACTAATTTTTAGTTTGTATCGTATCCTAATGTGCTTTCTCGTAATTATCAGATGAAACCTAAAACAAGGAAAAATTAAAATGACAAGTTAAATTAAAATTAAAAGAAACAAAACTTATCACAAGTAAGACTGGGACTATGGTTCTTTTAAACCATTTAAAGGCTATAATTTCACTACAAGTCTTTACTGCAGGTTATGATAGACCTCTGTTAACTCCTTAAATTATTTTTTTTATAATTAGAATAAATGGATCTGACATCTATCCATGAATTTTTAACAAGGGGGAGGCCAAACTCCATAAAAATGTGAAGAATAGATGAAATACTAGGAAAATATAATAAATCAACAGTCTTAAAAATATCAACATTTTGGGAGTGGGGGGGGGTAGTGACACAAAGCCCCCACCCCTACTCACGTTTCTGAAATATATATGTATATCAGCAATTTTCTTTTAAAATTGTATTTATATTATTATGCTAACCATCCATTTTTATGTTTTATAATTAGTTAAAGAAGTATACATGTGGTTTTTCTGATTAAAGAAAGAAAAATCTATTGAGATTGAAAATAGATCAACATATGTCCTCTATCACCAGTAAATCTCAAATTTTTTATTATTAAAAAAGTAGTCAAATAATATTCATAAATGATTCCCAAAAGGCTCAAATAAGTATCTAGATATTAAATAAAAAAGTATTCAACTGGGTAATTAAAGTCATATCTGTGCACAACCACGCTGCTGAGACCTTTTTTGAAGTACCCTCTCCTTCGAGCAGGGGCGTCGTTTTTTGGTTGTTTTTTTTTTTTGGGGGGGGGGGGGGCAGTTGCCCCCCCAGTAATTTGGAGAAAAAATACTGTATAGCCTATGCCCCTTGACTATCCAAATATGGACCCCTCCCCCCCCCCAAATAAAAAGTGCTGGAGCTACACTCCTGTCTTCAGGTACCATAATAAATCTTATTATCTCCCCCCACACTCTGGGGCTGGATCTGTGGAAATGCATGCATTTGAATACTTTTTAAGCACTGCCTGTTATAAGCCCACCTTAAACTATGTAAATGCTGTTAAAATGAATAACAGGGGGAAAATAGTCCAGATAAATGCAAAAGAACTGGGTGGGGGAAGTCCAGAGGCCACAAAAACTGACCCTGTTTATAGTGCTGTTTCTCAGTGCAATAATTTTGTTTTTCTAGATTCAAGATGAAATGTCAAGTCTAGTTGTTGCACAGCTGCTTTTTCTACAGTCTGAAAGCAGCAAAAAGCCAATTCACATGTATATCAACAGGTATTTTCATTTATTTGTTATTGTCATTTAATGCAGGGTTTTTATATTTGTTGTTCATATATATAGCTAAGTGTAATCACATGCGGTGTAATTAAGGTATCTATCACCATCTATCTATATCGTTTTAGTTTATAGGTGAAATTAAAGAGGAAAAAGAACTTTTGAGTCCACTTACAAACAACAATTTCGGACCCTCGTGTATCTGCCAATAAATGAGCCTGTTATTGACTTACAATGCTTGTTTAAGCATGACTTGAGACGCGGTAATTGTCTACCCAGTAGCGTTGGCTTAGTAAAGAGTAATGTTTATCCCATGTTTTTCACTTCTTGACCTTATATTGAATGGAAAATTGTAGAAGGTTGACAGAGCTTTGATCATAAATGCTGGGAACGAACTTCAGAGTGAAGAAACGGATCAGGTAATGCTCAGCCCCTATTTTTGTGCGCTTAGAGCACCATTGGTCCCACGTAGTATCGTATCAGAATTTCAAGATGGTTATTTAATCAGAATGTCTGAGAAGCCCAAAAAATACATTTGCGACGTGATAGGCATCATTCTGGGGCCAAAGGTCCTAAATTCTATGAATTAATCTATTTGAAAAGTGAGATTCCATAGGTATACGTTATAACAGGGGTAGGTCAACTCTTGTTGAAATCAGTCTCAAGACTCGAAATCAACATACTCGGAAAAAAATCTCGGGTTTATTATTTATATAGTCAGAGGACTGTAAGTGAAGTCCTAAGGCTGAAACCCTTTCATCAAACCAGGTTTTCCATTAGAATTGAAAAAAACTTGACTTGCAAATTTATTTCCTTTTACTTTGTAATGTATAGTGCTCAATCTAACAAACATAACGCATTTCATTAAAACTGAGTTATATTACGCTTCTACTTTTGACAATTCGTTTTTAAAATAAATTAAATAAAAATAACAAGTTTTTTTAACTGAAAGTAAGGAGCCACATTAAATTTAAAACGAACAGAAATTATTCTATATATGAAAGGGGCTGTCCCCTCGTCAATGCCTCGCTCTTTATGCTAAAGTTCGACTCTGTCTCACAACTTTATTTTTTTAAACAATAAAAAACTTTAGCATAAAGAGCGATCCAATGAGAAGGGGACAGCATCTTTCATATGCGGAATAATTTCTGTTCGTTTTAATTTTTAAGGTCGCTCCTTACTTTCAGTTAAAAAAACTTGTTTTTTAATTTAGTTTACGAGTGCTTTTAAGTTAATTCACCTTTTATTTTGGCTCACCGTACAAGAATCATCAAATTGAAATTTGTATATTAAATTTACTTTTTTTTTGGCTAAATGGCTTTATCGAAATTTTGTTCTGACGTAACTTACGAATTAAGCTACGTAACGAACTTCTATATTCGTATGTTTTTATCACGTAAATTAGGGAGTTCGCCCCCTAGTCAGTATCTCGCCCTTTACGCTAAAGTTTGAATTTTGTTCAAATCACTAACCCCTGAATCACTAAGGCCGGTTAATTAGAATAGATAGCTCTTTTGAAAGTACTAAAATAAAACTTTAGCGTAACGAGCGAGGTATTGATTTTGGGGCGAACCCCCTCATAATTTCTGTTTCTTTTAAGTTATAATGTTGCTCCTTACTTTCAGTTGAAAAAACTTGTTTTTTTATTTAAATTCGGATCGTTTTTTTAAATAATGCTGGGAAATCCGGCGCCCCCTTCATAGAAGTGTCCCTTCCCCCAAGAAAACATCCTGCATGGAAAGATATTCCCCCGTAACCCCCTACTCCAACCCCCCACCCCCAGCAAAAATCCCTCCTTAAAACGTCTGTATAATTCCCAATAACCAATACTATATGTAAACAATGGGCAAAGTTCATAACTTGCAGCCTTTCCCCCGGGAACTGTGGGGGTTTAAGTCATCCTCATAGATATATTTATTAGATTTTCGACTATGCTGAACAAAATGGCTATCTCAAAATTTTGATTGGGTGACTTCAGGACAAAAATGAGCGTGGGAGGGGGCCGAGTGGCCCTCTAATTTTTTGGTCACTTAAAAAGGGCATTAAAACTTTTAATTTCCGTTCGATTGAGCCCTATCACGATATTATAAGACTACTAGATCGATACGATCACCCCTGGGAAAAAACAACAACAAATAAACACGCATACGTGATCTTTCTTCTGGCAAAAAATACAAAATTCCGTATTTTTGCAGATAGGAGCTTGAAACTGCTCTAGTAGGGTTCTCTGATACGTAGAATCTGATGGTGTGATTTTCAATAAAGTTCTAGGACTTTTAGGGGTTCTTTCCCCCTTTTCTCGAAAATAAGGCAAATTTTCTCAGGTGCCTATTTTTTAATGGGTAAGACTGAATTTGATGGCACTTATATATTTGAAATCAGCATAAAAATTTGATTCTTTTGATGTATCTATTGGTATCAATATTTTGTTTCTTAGAGTTTCCGTTACTGTTGAGCCCGGTCGCTACTTACTTACAGTTCGTTACCACGAACTGTTTGATTGCTCAAGGTCAGATATTTGATACTGCTGTTTATGGTCTTCAGCCACCCTAATCTGTAACACTCTTTATTCCCTCCCATGAAGACCATACATGAAGATCCTGTTCTTCAGTAGGCCATGCTAGATTGTCAAAATGTATGATTATCCGTTTAGGATTCTTCATGCACGAAACGGGATTTAGCCTGGCAAAGCTTTCTTTTGTTAATAAAAAGTGTAATCAAACCATATTAGTTATGTGATAAATGGTGATTCAGACTCTACAACTAAAACTATACTTAGACAAGAACAGTTATAGATACAAAAATTTTCTATTCAGCCTCGGCAAAGCTGTAACAGGTTAGTGCTGTTTATTCCATTGAATTCAATGTTAAGCCAAAAAAAACCTCTTTAATGACTCATTCCTCATGCCCTGGTATAGAAACTGTAACTTTATCTTTGGCTTTGAGTAGTTGTTGTGCTCTAGCTGTGTACTTACGGGTTTTCATTTTTAGGGTACCGTACTTTAGCCAGGAACCTAGCACAAGGTATTAGGATATTCTCTGGTTGCCTTGTGGCAAGCTTTAATAGACTGTTTCATTGACCCTGTTTGTTTCTATATGCAATTTCCTCACAGAAAAAGAAGAACAATGTAAGAAGCAACCAATTATAAATTATGGTATGAAAATAACCATTGCTCATGCTCTGGTATGAAAACTGTAAACCATATAATCTCTGAGACCCCACTGGCTAAGCATGACATGTCGAAGAACAAGCGAGAATTGGACACTGTTTCTTCTTCTTCGACTATTCTTCTTCTTGTTTTGCACACTATTCTTCATTTACTACTGGCCGGAAATATCCTCGTTTTTATATGCTGCATAAAATTTACGTTTTGAAGCTGTAACCATTGTCCTTAAACGCCTTTATTTAGCTTTGTCAGCTTATGGGATCAAATCTTCAAGGAAAATAGACACCGTTTACATCTATGGCAGTCATCGTGTACTAGTAAGTACTGTGCTATTGATTGTTTGAAATAGAGGTGGGCGTGGTCTCGCATAAAGTTTTAGAAGTGAGATTTCGTCAGCATGAAGGTATGAATCGTGTTAAATTGTTTTGCGTAAATGGTTTACTAATACTAAGAAAAGTAAAATAGAAATTTTAAGAGCCGTTTCATCTCCAAATGCAGTAAAAAGTAAAAAGCAAGATTGTTTCAGAGAAAGTAAAAATTAGACTAAAAGTTAAAGTGCGACGCAGTCATGGCGTATTTCATTACTGTTCAAGGACAAATTTCAATGTCTCCAGGAAGCAGGAAATACTATTTTTTTTCTATTTTTCACTGGATTTGCAGATAAAAGCAGTTCTAAATAGCTTGTCTTGATATTTCATATTGGTTGTAAGTAAATGGCCGGGACGAAATATCGGTCCCAGATCATATTTCCTGCAATAGTTGTGAGTGTTTCCAGTAACAAGGTGGCCTCAAAAATAACTTACCAATATGATTGGTAAGTGTCCTCAACTCCCAGCCAATCATTAATCTTAGCACTGAAAACAATTGCATTACCTTTTACAACAGGTACCTAGAGCCTGAGGCCAAGCGAGTATTTTCTCATTATATATACAGTCATTAGGTTTAATTCAAGTAGTGATGAATTTTATACTTTGTTTTTGGTAAGTCTACTTAGCTTTTTCTCACGACGGGGATATCAACTTGAAACCTTCAGGATTTTTTTGACGGAGTATAAGAAGATTTAGAATTTTCTGTTGTGGGGAAGAAGGAAAAAATTATTTTGCCATTACAAAAGAGTGTGTTGTACTTTTTTTGTGTATATCATTCTATAGCCTCAGCTGCTAGTAAAATATATTGTCTCTCGAACAAGGGTAAATAAAGAATCAAACCTCCAGTGATGTATCCAACTCTACTAAACGATATAGCATGGCGTCTAGCCTTAGAAGGTAAATTTAACTTATCGCCCATTTAATGCCGGGTTTATTTTCAGTTTAAGGAATTTAGGCGTAACCCAAGACTCAAGTCTATTTCAACTACAAATATTGTTGCACAACACTTGAGCAATTAGAGCAAAATAAATTCCAACAGTTGGGATCTGGGTTTCTAATGAATATGTGATTTCGTTTTGGGAAACCTGACTGATGTAGTTAAAGACGAACCAACAGTAAACTAACTCAACAGACTCAAGTCTCTTCCATCTATAAATTTTGTTGCGTCATCTTGACTCTCTGCTCAAGCATCATGATATGTTCGATAATGAAGTGACATCAAAATTTGTGAATGTCTAAAGTATAAAAGCGAATTTATGCCAATTGGTAATACTTTCCGGCCAAACGTTATCTTATGGGTAAAATTCACATAAAAAAAAATACAGAAAAGACGCTTAAATCGGAGGAGGAAAGAGAAATACTAATTATTTTTACATTTTATGATTGGTTGATGTTGCTTTTCCTATAGCCTCCTTTGTCTGCACATTTTGGTCGTGGGATTGTGATTAATATTGTTGGTTTTTTTTTCTCATATTATCACAATAGCAAATACCTGACTTCAGATTTAGTTATATTGTTACAGCTATCGTCTTGGCAATAGCTCTTTTGTATTCTTTTTTTTTTCAAAGACAAATAGACTGTAAGACTGTAATTTCTAGGATTGTATTATATTTATTGTAATTACAACCAAATGAAAAAAAATTCATAAAAATACACCGACCATTATTAACTTGCTATGTCAATAATGCCAATCTGGAAATAAGAAAAGGAAAAGCAAACAAAGTACAATATGCTATTTTTCACCTCTTAGCCTCCTGGACTAGGATCGCAGGAATATTCATTGGAAAAAATGTCCTCAATCTGCCTAGTGATGCGGTTACTCTGGCTGGCCTTCCCAAAGTGCAAGTGCGCTTAAGTAAGTCTCCAGATTTGGTGAATGTCCGGCTTCATGATAAACTATAAACTTGGTTTAACTTCAGGCCATCACTTTTCCAAAAGGAAACAGAATGCGTAATATAACAGTATGCGCATGTTTTTACCGTGGGACGTCTAACTGAAAAATGTTTCGTAAAATGCTCAGTTTCATGTCATTCCTTTTCCTCTTTCCCAAGGTTGATCTTAAACGCGTACAGTGCTCATGAAATAAAACAAAGATAAACTCCGCGGCTTTCTTCGTTGACTTTAAAGCAGGTAACGAAATTGAGCGTAGATTGAACAGTGAATAGCTTAACTTGCAATAAGGTAGAAAAAAGTTTCAAATTGTAAATTTCCGTATTCAAACTGCACAACCGAACTTATAGATCTAAGAAAAATTCTTATGTGCTTTTGATGTTGAAGAGCAAGAGCAAATAATGAAACCGTTTATGCTTTTGTTATAAATGCTTCTAAGACTTTTGTAACAGCCATTCACTCGCAGGCTACAATGCCTCTCCTAAAGTGCGGGACGAAGCTATTCATCTGCATCTCTCTATGGCAATGGTATCGAGTGTTGGTAGCGGTACCGACTATTATAGATATGAGTGAAGAATCTCTGTAGAAGTTGAATTTGTATACTGTGACTTGTTAAACCGCCCTGTTAAGGAGATGCTTAAGCCTTGTAAAATTCAACAGTTCAATCTTTCTGTTCAAACACTTCAAGATACCGTTGTTCATTATTGAGACACCAGTTGCCGCAAGTCATCTCTTGTACGCGGTTGATATTATACTCCTGTCTGAAGAGTAGTCACTATAGGTCGCTATTGACAATTTTTGTGCTAGTTTACTTGTAATAGATTATCAGTTTCTTCTGTAAAATTAATTTCTTGTCGCCAGCCTGCATATTCTAAAATATCGACAGGGCCTGAAATTGTTTCTGCTTCCAAGTCTCTTTATTACCTTCGGTTTCTGTATGGTGTATTAGTTTGAGCAACAGGATTGCTCTTGTCAACGCTTTAAGGGAGAGATTGAACTAGTTCTGTAGAATTTTCTCCATAGTAAAGGGTCATATTGCTAAGAAAACCCTCAGCCACCTTTAATTTCAATTTTCTTGTATCATTTTTGTTCTTGTTCGTATATATTCAGATTTTAATATGTTTGTTACTCCTAAATTTGTGTAGAATAATTTTTTTGTTCTTGATTCGATGTCCAAATTTGGCTCATTGTAGCTTGTGGTTGTCATTTACAATTAATGATGTATCTCGCGGTGTCTTGGCCAGAACAGTTATTAAAGACTGTACTCGGAACAATTTTAAATTCAGACTGCATGATTCTTTTCTGCTTGAACAGTTTTTTTTCGCTATTTCTTAATTAGTCCTCTTATTTTTAAGCCCTGGCGGAAGTGTAACCGCTGGACTAGGGATATACGATACAATGCAATACATACTACCACCAGTGGCTACGTGGTGCGTGGGGCAGGCCTGTAGTATGGCAAGCCTTCTGTTAGCTGCTGGATCTCCTGGAATGCGATATGCTTTGCCAAATTCACGGATAATGGTCCATCAGCCATCTGGAGGAGCGTCTGTAAGTATAGATCGACGACAATACCGCATCGTACCTTCACATATGAGAATATGAGTCCCCTGAGGGTTTATTTTTATAGTTTTTTTCTCATATTTATGACATTCGTAGTTACCTGGATTCCGCTTTAGTGGCATTGTTACAGTTATCATCGTCACGTAAACTATTTTGTCTTCTTTTTCTCTAAGATTAATTAAAAAAAAACACCGAAAAATAAGTTTTTCAAAGAAAAGTAAAGGTCATTTTAAACTTAAGATCAGCAGATACAAATACCTGTTAAGATTCAAACCCAGAATGACCAGAAATTACTATTAAAGAATAAATGAAACCCAAAACGAACAGAAATTAAATAAACAATCATAGCAATAAAACATACAACAAGTAATAATATAAATCAATAAGTAAATCCTAAAGCGTGTAATGTTTAAATTGAATATGCAAATCAAGCTTAAACGAAAAAAAAATTTTGCTATTGAGGTATAAAGGAAATTCAAAACGAACAGAAATTGAATAAACAAACATAAAATAGATATTAATGTAAAGGAATAAATAAATCTTAAAACGAGCGAAACTAAAAATGAATATTCAAATTAAGGTTGAAACGAACAAAAATCACTGCGAACAAGAGTTTGGACATCACCTACTTCTCTTACTATACAAGTCTAAAACCCACTGCGTCATTGGCACTTTACTGAAAACCAATTCTATTACAAATAATTTCTTTTTGTACTTAATATTGAAAATAAACATTAAAATGACAGTAAAATTTTGAACTGATGAGCTTTCAGCAATTGATGTCTTTATACACCAAATATTCAGTTTAATTTATTAGCTCTTTCTAAAATTGTTCAAGACGAATATAGTTTCACTACAAACAAGAGTTTGGATACTGCCCCTTACTTAACAGTAAAAACCTAAAGCCTACTGCGTCATTGGCGCCTCACTAAAAACGAATCATATTACAAATATTTTCTTTCCCAGTTCTTACAGCCTTGAAAATGAAAATAAAATTACATTGAAATAAAATCTTTAACTAATTAATCTTTCAACAATTAATATCATTATATATCAAATATTCAATTTGATTTTGTTTATACTTTCCAAGACTGTTCAAGACACATATGGTTTTCAGTAAAGCGCCAGTGACGCAGTGGGTTTTAGGCTTTTACAGTGAGAGAAGGAGGCAAAACCCAAACTCTTGTTTGTAGTTATTTTTGTTCGTTTCAAGCTTGATTTGCATATTCAATTTAAGTTTCACTCGTTTTAAGATTTATTTATTCATTTATATTGGTATTTAATGTATGTTTGTTTGCATTGATTGTTTATTTTATTTCTGTTCGTTTTGAGTTTCATCATACTTCAATAGCAAAATATTTCTTTTTCATTTTAAGCTTGATTTGCATGTTCAATTTTAGCATTACTCACTTTAAGATTTATTTATTCATTTATATTATTACTTGTTGTATGTTTTTTTGCTATGATTATTTATTTAATTTCTGTTCGTTTTGGGTTTCATTTATTCTTTAATAGTAATTTCTGGTCGTTTTGAGATTGAATTTGAACAGGTATTTTTATCTGCTGATCTTAAGCTTAAAATGGCCTTTACTTTTCTTTGAAAAACGACTTTTTCGGAAAGTTTTTTTAAATTAATTTTTGTTTATTTTTGATTGCAAAAATTTTCAAGTTTTTCAAAATTCCTTATTTGAGAATCATTTTTTCAAATGATTTATTGCAATTCAATGAAATGAAAAAATTATTTTTTCAAAATCAAATGTTCATCAAAGTAAAAAAATGGGTTTTGTCAACCTCGGAGTTTCTAGTATCTGATGTTTGAACTATTTTGAACAAAATGGCTATCTAAAAATTCTTATCCGATGGTTTGGGGAAAAAAAGGCGGGGGGGAGGGCTAGTTGACCTTTGATCTCTTTTGACTCTTTAAAAGTGAACTAGAACTTTCTATTTTCAATCAAATGAGGCCTCTGATGTTTATACGAGCATCCTTTCGATAAGAACCATATATGCCCCCAGGGCATAACTTACAACACCTGTCCCCGGGCCCTGGGGGGGTTGTGTTGACCCCGGAATTTTAATATCTGATGTTTGAACTATTTTTGACAAAATGGTCACCTCAAAATTTTTATCGGATGAGTTTGGGGAAGACAAAAGGGTGGAGGGGCTGGTTACCCTCTGATCTCTTTTGAATCTGAGAAAGTGAACTAGAACTTTTATTTTCCAATCAAATGAGCCCTCTCTGAAGTTTATATGAACATCCCAAAAGGGCGTGGGGGGCTAGGGGCCCTCAGATCTCTTTTGATTCTTAAAAACTGAACTAGAACTTTCAATTTCCATTCAAATGAGCCCTCTCTGAAGTTTATATAAGCCTCTTTTCCAAGAACCATATATGCGCCACAGGGCATAGCTTGCAACGCCTGTCCCCGGACCCCGTAGGGATGTGTTGACATCGGATTTTTTTTTTATCCGACCTTTCAACTATTTTGTAACAAAATGGCTATTTCAAAATTTTTATCGGATGCATTTGGGCGAAAAGGGGCGTGGGGGGATAGTTGCCCTCTGATCTCTTTTGACTCTTAAAAAGTGAACTAGAATTTTCAATTCCCAATCAAATGAGCCCTGTCTGAAGTTTATACGAGCATACCTTCCATAACAGCTATATATGCCCCCCCCCAGGAATAACTTACAATGCCTACCCTGAGCCCTGAAGGATTGTGTTGACCCCGACTCTCTCGAAATTGGGCCCTGAATGACTCCAAAAATGGCTCTCTCAAAATTGTTATTGGATTGGTTTGAGGAAAGTAGGGCGTGGAGAGGCGGGGCTAGTTGCCCTCCGTTCTCTTTTGACTCTTAAAAAGTGAACGAGAACTTTCAATTTCCAATCAATTGAACCCTCTCCCAAGTTTATACGAGCATCCCTTCCATAAGAACCATATACGCCCCCAGAGCAACACCTTGCCCCCGGGCCCTGGGGGGTCCGACACAGGAGTTTTTATTATCTGACCTTTCAAATACTTTTAACAAAATGGCTATCTCAAAATTTTCATCAGATAGGTTTGGAAGAGACGACTTGGGGGGGGGGCTAGCTGCCCTAGGATCTCTTTCGACTCTCAAAAATTGACTTAGAACTTTCAATTTCCAATCAAATGAACCTTATCCGAGGTTTGTGCGAGCATCCTTTCTGTAAGAACCATATATGCCCCCAAGGCATAACTTACAAGGCCTGCACCTGGGCCCTGGGGGTTTTGTCGACACCTGAGTTTTGGTTATCTGACTTTTGAACTATTTTTAACAAAATGGCTATCTCAGAATTGTTATCGGATACATCTTTGGAAAAAAGGGCATGGGGGGGGGCCAGTTGCCCTACAATCGTTTTTTACTTTCAAAAACTGAACTAGAACTTTCAATTTCCAATCAAATGACCCCCCTCTGAAGTTTTAAGAGCATCCCTTCCAAAAGAACCATATACTCCGCAGGGCATAACTTACAACGCCTGCCCTCGGGCCCTGGGGGGTTGTGTCGACCCTAGAGTTTTCGTTGTATGATCTTTGAACTATTTTAAAGAAAGGCTATCTCAAAGTTCTTATCGGATTGGTTTGAGGAGAAAGGGGCGTGGAGAGGGAGCTAATTGCCCTCCAACCTCTTTTGACTCTTAAAAGTGAACTAAGAATTTCAATTTCCAATCAAATGAGCCCTCTTTGAAGTTTATGCGAGCATCCCTTCCATAAGAGCCACGCCTGCCCCTGGGCCCTGGGGGATTGTGTCTGAGTTTTTGTTATCTGACTTTTGAACTATTTTTAACAAAAAGGGGCGTGGGGGGCTAGTTGCCTTCCATCTCTTTTGACTCTGAAAACTGAACTAGAACTTTCAATTTCTAATCAAATGAGCCCTCTCTGAAGTTTTTACGAGCATCCCTTCCATAAGAACCACATATTCCCCCAGGGCATAACTTACAACGCCTTCCTTTGGGCCCTTGGGGATTGTGTCGACCCTGGACTTTTCGTTATATGATCTTTGAACTATTTAAAAAATGGCTGTCTCAAATTTCTTATGGGATGGGTTTGAGGAAAAAAGGGCGTGGCGGGGGGGGGGCTAGTTGCTCTCTTACCTCTTTCGGCTCACTTTTAATTTTCAATTAAATGAGCCCTCTTTGAAGTTAAGCGAGCATCCCTTCCATAAGAACCATATATGCCCCCAAAGTATAATTTACACCGCCTGCCCCCGGGCCCTGGGGGGTGGGGGGGGGGGAGTGTTGTGTCGACACTGGAGTTTTGTTTTATGATCTTTGAACTATTTTTAACAAAATGGATATCTCAAAATTTTTTTCGGATGCATTTGGTAAAAAAAAGACATGGGGGGGCTGGTTACCCTCCGATCTCTTTTTACTCTTAAAAAGTGAACTCGAACCTTCAACTTCCAATAAAATAAGCCCTTTCTGAAGCCTGTACAAGCTTCCCTTCCACAAGAACCACATATGCCCCCAGGGTATATCTTACAACGCCTGTCCCAGGGCTCTTTGGGGTTGAGTTGACACTGCAGTTTTTGTTATGTGATCTCTGAAGTATTTTTAACAAAATGGCTATCTCAAAATTTTAATTGGATGCATTTGAGAAAAAAGGCGGGGGGGGGGGCTAGTTACCCTCCGATCACTTTTGACTCTTATAAAGGGCACTAGAACTCTCGATTTATAATCGGATGAGCCCTCTTTGAAGTTCATTGGACGACTCCCTCCATATGAAGTGCCTCTGGGAAAAAAAGAAATGATAAAAAATAATACAACATTGGAGCCGTGTGGCCTTTACTATAGGCAACGCTATAGCGTCGCCTCTGACAAGTGGGCAAATATGTGAGAGGACGAATCCTCCTCTCACATATGAGAGGAGGATTGGTCCAAGTCCCCCCCCCCCCCCCGTCAAGGTAATTTAATGAATGTGACGTGAGTAGAAAAAAGTAACCCCTAGTTAAAATAGTGCCTTGTCGGTTACAGTTGGTTTAAAATTTAGCATAAATCAAGAAGAACCATTTTGCTTCGGGACAGTAAAAACAGGAGAAATACAAAGTCTTTCCTTTGTTCTGAACTCGGCACTTTAAAAATAAGACCTTTATGCACTTCGTTTCTTATAACCTGTGGTTCTTCAAAAGTAAACCCTGTGTTCTTTATTTTTAAAACTTGCAATGATGTTTTTTCACATTCAGTCTTATAGCCTGAAACTACAATATTCCAATCCCTGGTTATTGACTGCCGTTTTTATACAAACCTACAAATTCTCCTCGTTTCAAAGTTATCAGCCAAATGTTGTAACTGACTAGTAATTGAGGGCAGTGTATGTTAAATAATACATATCAGCTATTGCGATCCCCTTTTCTGAAAATTCTAGAGTTTGGGCTTGTCTTGACGGTCCTGGCCCTGCCTGAGTGAACGCGATATATTGCCTTCTACATTTCTCACGATCATAATTGCCATCCACTATGTTGTCCATTAATCCGATCACTATTGTATCACAATTACTCATTATTTAGTTTGGTGTCAATTCAAGCGAAAGCAAACGTCAACTGATGTTACTCTTGGTCAATCGAGGCGAAGGGATGCTTCTATCTCACTTTAACTCGAAGCGTAGCTAATGCGCTACTTTTGGAGTAGAATTTACTGATAAATGAGTCGGAACCACTTGAAATTAAGTCGGAGTCAGGTATATAAGTTAATAAACCTCGACTTGGGAAACGACGGAACTTGGGATGCTGATGACTTTTATAACTAAAGTGTTTGGATTGTCTCCTCGACCTCTTGTCCCAGAAAAATGGTTATTTTCCCCTTGGTAGTGACGAAAGGCCGGTCTGTATTTACTGTTACAAGGAATTATCAGAGTCACTGTTTAGGACATAAGGTTTTATCATTTTATTTATTATATTTTTTCTGATTAAAATTTATTAGTTATAACCTAAAATTTAAATACAATAATATCACTGAAGTGGATAAATTTATTGCTAAACTCTGTTAATGGAACACTGCTAAATATTTTGTAAATTTTCTAAATATATTGTAATATTTGTTAAATATATGTTAAAACTCTCTTAAATATTTTAGTTGAGCTAGGTGAATGAAAGTGTCATTAGATTTTCAGGATTTAAGATTAAGCTGATTCTTGAATATTTCCTTTGGCTCTTCTACCTTCTTCAAAATATCAAAGAAATTCTGTCCGGGGAACAATTATTTACCCCTAATGCCTTGAAAAATCAGAGCTGGGCCTTAAAAAGTGAAGCGAATTACAGTTGGCCGACCCAAGTTTTTACAAATGGAATTAAAAATTCACTGGCCAAAAACCCCCAAGTTCGAAAAAACAAATCTTGAGATATTGAATAATAAAATATATATACCTGGTATACTTTTGAGAGTATACTTCTATGGAAGACATAGAAGTGATGTTAGGCATCTAGAAAATAGACCGAGTCGACAGCTTCGATAACCTCAACTAGAGTAGGTCAGGTTTTACAGCTGAAGGATAATACACCAAAAACCTGGGATAATACACCAATAATACACCAAGAACCTGGGATAATACACCAATGATACGCCAAAAACCACTGCAGCTGAGGCCAAACAAAAAGCAGGAAGTCCTCGAATGAGCCAAGCTCATAAGAAAAGATAAAAAGAAAGCAAAAACTCATGTTTTTGAGTAAAGAATGAAGTTATGGTCAGAATTTGTAGGAGGAGGAGCAAGCCCTTATCCCTGATCCTCCGGTGGCTTGGAGATGTGACGAAAAGTCGTTAGTAATATCAGTAAGGAGTTACCTAACCTGAGGGAATCAATATATCTAGCATATTTACCTTTCCAAAGATCCCAAATCCCAGGACTGAAATTCCAAGCACTTTAAAATATCCCAAAAAATGACAGGCCTTGCGCAAACAGCTGTCATTCCATCTGCCCAGCAAACAGCTGTCTTTAAAGTGCTTGAAATGTCAATAAGAAACTTAGTTTCTAAATATTCATCTATCAGTGTTTCCGCTACCCCGTAGAATCTATTTCATATGACATTTGGCTACCGCAGTCGAAACGCGACGTACTTTTTGGTAACGGTGTTATAATTTTTGTTTGTGCCGTTGTTTTCTTTGCTTGTTTTACTTCGTTATATTAGTTTTTGTTATTAGTGTGCTAAAAACTAAATGACGAGCTCTTATTGATCAGTTTGCCCTTATAATAATATAGTTTACTCTAATGATATACCCATCCTAGCCGAGTGGTTAGCGCGCTGAAGTTGTAATCCTTTGTCCTAAGGGTTGGGGTTCGATTCCTGGTGTCGCCGGCTATTAGGTTTATGACGGGGGTCAAGGGTGTGACTCTGTAAGCTCAGCTAGAGTCGATCCAGCTCTAAATGGGTACGTGGAGAAACTAGGGAGAAATAAGCAGGAAGGGTGTGCGAAAGCACAGGATGGCTGCCCCTCCTCCCCTCCCATTGTATTTCCTGGCTGAAGGGCCATGACATGGAGATCAGTACCGCCTTTAAGGACTAAAAGTTCAATGCTTTATTACTTTACTTATTACTCAATAATATACCCTTACTGATCAGTTTATAACAGTTGCGCGTAACATAGAAAAAAGATTAGCAAAGGGAATATACAAGTCAACAGCAATTATTAATTAATTAACACTTTAATTAAAAGCAGTAAATTATACGTACAAAATTTTCTTTCGTTATGTGTAGAAAAACGTCATCTTTAAACGATAACACTGTTTCTTTACAGGAAATTTTGGTATTTTGTTTTACCGTTTAAAGGTACGATGCTAACACAAAAGGAGACAACTTTTTGTGGTAAAAAAAAAACTTGCTAATATTGATGATTGCAGTGAAATGATGGGAGTCATGCAAATTAATCTGTAAGCAGCGTTAATCTCGCCGAGGGTTGACTGCATCGCGGTTCTGCTCTGTCAAGTGGATTAATCCAATTAGTTTCCCTTTCGCTTACCATCATCCTTAGTTACATAAACTTAATTATGTTGAAGTTCACCTTAATTCATGTTGAAAAGCAACTAATTTTATGTACAAAATTTGGTCCTTCTTGTGGTCTTTCTTTAACGAAAAGCAAACCCTCTTGTCGCTATTTACACTTAATCTATAAAAATGGCGCAGACAAAAAAAAAGCCAACATATTTTCGATACATACATGCAAAAGTTGATGATGGCAGTGAAATAGTGGGAGTTATGCAAAATAACCTGTAACTAGTGCTAATCTCGTCTAAGGCTAGTTCACCAACTTGCAGTTGCTCATTGCCAGGTGAATTCATTCCTATTAGTCTTCTTGTCCCTTACTATTGCTCTAGTTACTTAAACTTGATTATTAATTCACGTCGAAAAGTAACAAATTGTATGGAAAAAATCTTTAGTCTTTCGTTAACGAAAAAAAAAACTCTTATCGTTGTTTACCGTTAAATGTGTAAGAAATAGCGCAGGAAAAAAATGGAAATGGAAAAAATCAATGATGATGGAGATTTTGATTATATATATATATATATATATATATATATATATATATATATATATATATATATATATATATATATATATATATATATATATATATATATATATATATATATATATATATATATATATATATATATATATATATATATATATATATATATATATATATATATATATATATATATATATATGTTTCTTTTGTTTTAAACGGAAACGCATTAAATGTGGGAATGCAAACGGAAATGTGGTGTAAAAGATTACTTATTTAGAAGAATTACAAATAATTATTTGATATCAGTTATCCTAAGAATCCTCAAGTCATGCCAAAATTACACGGTAGATGTAGCTATACCTGAACACAGGGGAGGAGGGGTATGAGGAAAACTTTTTCCCGATATGGGTGCGAAAGAACTCTCCCCTTAAAAACTGGAGAAATAATTGTGAAAATGCACACTTTTAATGATCTGATCTGACCCCCCCCCCCCTCAGGGGGCTATCTGTGTGTACCCCGTGAAGCAGCTAGTAAACGGTGTTTTTCATGTCTTTTTGGATATTTTTGGATGTCCCTGGATGTCTTTTTAGATGTCCATGTCTCTTGAGATAACGATATATGTAGATGTCCTTGTAATTGTCGTCTGAATTGGTAACGACCGAGGAGAAGTTGGCAACTGCGTCTTTAAGCAATGGGGATGGAGGTTGAGTCTATTCGGCGTTTGACAGCTTGTACTATGATTGGTTTATTATATTTGCTGTGACTTTAAAGCTCTTAATATGCAAAGACGTTTTCCTGTTGTAAAAATTTGAAAGTCTTTTTACTGTATTTTAGGGACAAGCCACAGATATACAGATACAGGCTGAAGAAATCATAAAGCTGAAGAAGCAGATTAATAATTTGTATGTCAAGCACACTGGACTCTCACTGGAGCGGATTGGTGAGTTTTCTCTCTCCCTCTGTCTCTCTTTCTCTGTCGCTCTCTCTTTCTCTCCCTATATCTCTCTACCTTTCTGTACATCTTTCTCTTTCTTTTTTTATTCTTTTTCCCAACTAAATCTAGATTCTTAGAAACTTTCTTCCCGGGTGGAGTAACAAGAGCTTAATTTTTTCATAATAAATTAGGGCAAATGGAATAGTCTCTGAAAATAGTTTCCGAAAATATTGCTTTAACTTTAAGCAAATCAGCAAAAATTCTAAGACATGTACAGATTAACGAATTATTTTCAAACAAATTTTACAATTTTTGAAATTAATTTTGACTCAATTAATTTTGGCAAATTAATTTTAGATCTGAATCAATATCCTCTTTTGATTCAAACGTGAAAGTGTTTCAGAAGAAGGAAACGTTTATTGCTGTTTAGTTCTTACCTGTTTACTTACCTCTATTTGTGGTCATTCAAGCTGACTTAATTTGTCGCTTATTTTAGGCATGTCGTTAAAGTCTGTCGGTCTGTTAAAAGCAGGGGGCGGGTCCAGAATTTTCTGTAGCGGGGGTTGGCGCATAATAGGTTGCTCCGATAAACTTGCGAACAAAGACATACCAGCAATTTAAAGGGAGCCTCATCAACTATGCGTCGTAGGTAGGTAGTGGAAATGGTCGTAAATTTAATACAAAATCTGGTGAGGGCTAGAGTTCTAATAAATCTATTGAAATTAAAATGATGTAAAATATTGATACAAAAAATAGTAAGTTGTAAAAACCACCACACCATAAAAAATATAAAAAGCTGTTCACCCTCTACAGAAAAATAGGATATTTAATATTTTCTGTATAATTTTTAGCCTTTACACTTCTGACCACTATAGCGAGTGAGTTAAGCTTTGTATTATCAAAAAAAAAAAAACTGGTCTTGAACCATTCTTTAGAGTAAAACATTCTTTGTGACTATTTGTGTAGGTCAAACCATTTAGCATGTCGCCTAACTATATCGCATCGCTTAGTAATTATGATGGTAACGTAGAGCAGGAAATGAGGATTAAGATAGAATCTTTTTCTTCAATGCAAGCATCTTGTTTAATATTTTCAGCACTAAAGATTAACTGCTTTGTCCAGAAAAGATGAGAATTTGCAACATATTGGCTCAATCTTAGATTTCAAAGTTTGAAGATCATGTGTGGAATCTAAATTCTGGGGCAGGAGCACATTTATTGAATAATATGTCATTGACACATCGGAAAATCTGTCGATTTTGTTAGAAATACTGTAATCTAGTACTGGAATAAAAACAGCTCTTTTCTAATAAAGGAAAACATTGTCTTGGTCGTCTTGTGAGACAGTGGGGTAATTTGATCCATAAGTTTGTTTTTTGCCATTCTTGGAATGTAAACAGTTGTCCAAAGCTTCCATGGGTTTCTCTGCAGTTTCAAATATAATCTGGAAAACCTCATCACACTTTTCCCTCTTTTTATTTAAAAGCTTTAGGGTTTCGGATATTTTCTCTGTGGCTGAAAATAAATCTAATGTTTCAGTCTGAAGCAACCTGTTTAGTGCTAGAGTTGTGTCAGTTATATTACTCAGACAGTAAACAATAATAATAAAGTCGTAGGTTAAAATTGCATGCAGCAAGCAATTGTCAATGAGCAACTGTTACGCGGTGAAGACACACTTCTAAGTGCTTCAACTATTTTTGGCATAACATCTCTGAATCGCAATATACTTCGTGACGAGCAACCTTGTACATGATGACCTGAAACATTTTTAAGGACGAAATTTCGTTTTGCCGATGTACTAAAAGAAACTTGCAACTTCTTTAATGCAACTTCTACCTACAGCATTACTCATATATTAGCTTTTATAGCACTTGGGAATTGATAGGCTAAGAGCATGATTTTAGCATCCACGGAGGCTGCTTCTTTTAGCAACTTTTAGGATCCCTGATACTGCTCCTCGCATTTCAGAAATGTTGAGGCCGCATCCAGCGCAGCTTATTCTAACATAATTGTCAACGATTAGTCCAATGTCCAATATTCGGCTATTTGGTTCATGTTCAGTTATGCCCTTATAGTTTGTGTAGTGAAGGTCCATAATCCAACAAAGTCTTCTACACTACTGCTGTCATAAACATAGTGAAGAGAAAGACTAAGTTGTGAGGTATGTGACGCATCCATGGTCGTCAAATATTGACTTACTTGACTTAAAGCTCTTGCTCGGGACTGTCGCCAGCGTAGAGGGAACGAGACGTCTCCAGAGTGGCCTGTTTCGGGCGAGGGTAGGAGCTTCACTGGGGTCATTGCCCCACGCTGTGAGTCGATCGCGGATGATATCCGCCTATCTCATACGTAGTCTACCTCTGGGGCGTTTCCAGCCGTTTGTAGTTGGATCGAAGTCAAATATAAGTCGGACAGGTGTTTCAGGGGGTAGACGAAGTAAATGACCGTGCCAACACAGCGAGCGGGACTCAAGCTGTTCGGACAAGGATGTTAATTTAAAGGACCGGAGGATATCCATGTTCGATACCCTGTCGAGCCACCTAACGTGTTTGATTTTGCGGAGGTGTTTTGTCTGGACAGCATCTACCTTCATTATCTGTGACTGAGTCAAAGGCCAAGGGTCTGACGTATAGAATACGACACTTGCTACCGAGGCAGAGTAGATACGAGCTTTCGTGAGACGGCATATCTGGGGTTTGGGGAATATTGTTCTCAGTAGGCGGCCGAAAACGGCGTTCGCCTTTGCCACCCTTGCTGATATCTCTGCATCTAGATTTCCGTTTGAACAAGCAATTGAACCAAGATAGGTGAACTGCTTGACTGTCTTCAGTATTTTGGCGACATACTCCTATAGTTGTCAGATGGCTGCATGGTGCCTTGTCCACAGGCAGTATTTTGATCTTGGTCCAGTTTACATTTAAACCAAGTTTTCCTGCAGCAGGTGCTAGCGTTTCCAGGACAGTTTTAATGTCATCAAGATTTTCGCATACCGATGCAACATCGTCAGCGAATTTAACATCTGACAGAACTCTTCCAGCAAAATCAATGCCAAACGGATGCGCCGTCATTATTTTGTTGAGAACATGGTCCATGACACAGTTGAAGAGTTCGGGAGCAGCATTGCAGCCTTGCCGAACACCGTTTTTAATTTGAAAATGTGATGAGAGCTGGCCATTTGCAATGACAAAAATTTCTGTCTTATTGTATAGTTCTTTGAACAGATTGACAATTTTCTTAGATACACCAGCAGATTGAAGGATCAGCCACAGTGACTGTCTGTCGACAGTGGCGAAAGCAGATCGAAAATTGACGAAGGCATTGTATGCCTTCCCTTTATATTCTCGAGTTTTCTCTATCAGCTGTCTAATTGTATGGATTTGTTCAGTAGTGGACCTACTCGGCATCAATCCAGCTTGCTAATGGCGAAGAAGGGGATGGAGGTACTTTGTTGCCGGCTTGAAGAGCAGCGTGGCGAAGAGTTTGCCGTGTACCGAGAGCAGAGTTATTCCACGATAGTTATTATATTCTGCTTTACTTCCTTTCCTCTTGTATACTAGCATGAGTAAGCTTGTCTTCCAGTCTGACGGGATTATTTCAGAGCACTAAAGAGTAGTAAACAGTTCTTGTAGCTAGAGAATCATGGATGGATCGCCATTTTAAGAAGTTCTGATGTCAGGCCACATACTCCCGGCGCATTGTTATTCTTCAGCTTACGTACTGCTGCTTTAATTTTTTTCTACTGTAAATTCAGTGCCATCGGGGACAGGTGTAGCATTCTCAGCCGCAGCAGTAATCTGGTCGTCAATTTGGTCAGGTGGGACTGAGTTTAGTAGCTTCTCGAAGTGGTGTTCCCACTGGCGAAGGCACTGTGATTGGTCGTAAATATTTTCGCCGCTGGCGTTACGGAGATACGATGTATTTTGAGTGTATTGACCTGAGAGCTCACGGAGGATCTTATATGTGGCTCCAATGTCCTATTTTTGGCGGCCTCTTGGAGCTCGTCTGCTTTTTCAGAGGCAACGCTGTAGCGTTGCCTATAGTAAAAGCCATACGGCTCCAATGTTTTATTATTATTAATTTTTTTTTCCCAGAGGCACTTCATACGGAAGGGGTCGTCGTAAAAACGTCAAAGGGGGCTCAGTCGATTGGAAATCGAGAGTTCTAGTGCTCTTTTTAATAGTCGAAAATGATTGGAGGGCAACTAGCCTCCCCCCCCACGCCCATCATTTCCCCAAAGACATCCATTCAACATTTTGAGATAGCCATTTCGTTCAGCGTAGTTGATTTCCAGATAGAAAATATCTTTTTGAGGTGGATACTCCTCCACAATCCTCAGGGCAAGGGTTTTAAGTTATGCCCTGGGGGCATATAAGGTTGTTATACAAGGCGTTGTCGTAGAAAATTCAAAACAGGCTCATTCGACTGGAAATTAAAGAGCTAGTGCCCTTTTTAATAGTCGAAAGTGATTGGAGTGTAACTAGCCCCCTCCCCTCCCCCCCCCCCGCTCATCATTTCCCCAAACACATCCAATCAAAATTTTCAGATAGCCATTTTTGTTAAGCGTAGCTGATTTCCAGATAGAAAATATATTTTTGAGAAGGACACTCCCCCTAACCCTCAGGGCAAGGGTTTTAAGTTATGCCCTGGGGGCATATAAGGTTTTATAGAAGGCGTAGTCGTAGAAACTTCAAAAGGGCTCATTAGATTGGAAATCAAAGGGCTAGTGCCCTTTTTAATAGTCGAAAGTGATTGGAGGGCAACTAGCCCCCCCCCCACGCCCATCTTTTTCCCGAACACATCCAATCAAAATTTTGAGAAAGCCATTTTGTTCAGCGTACTTGATTTCAAGATAAAAATTGTGTTTTTGAGGAGGACACTCTGTCACAACCCTCAGGGTAAGGGTTTTAAGTTATGCCCTGGGGGCATATAAGGTTTTTATAGAAGGCGTTGTCGTAGAAACTTCAAAATAGGCTCATTCGATTGGAAATTCAAAGGGATAGTGCCCTTTTTAATAGTCAAAAGTGATTGGAGGGCAACTAGCCCCCCCCCATACGCCCATCATTCCCCCAAACACATCCAATCAAAATTTTGAGATAGCAATTTTTGTTAAGTGTAGCCTTATTCCAGATAGACAATACATTTTGAGGAGTAGAATACACAAAGATAATCACTATTAGGGTTTTAAGTCTGGCCCTGGGGACTTATAAAGTTTTTATAGAAGGTGGTGCTATAAAAATGTAAAAACATGCTCTCATAATTAAACATTTACGGGCTAGTGTCCTTTTTAAGAATTGTATGGCTTGGGAGGTCTACTCGCCCCCCTCCCCCCCCCACGCCCATCATGCACTCAAGCAACTCCGATAAAATTATAGAGATAGTCATTTTGTTCAACACAATGGATATCCAGTTATACACAGTATTTGCGTAGTGGACAACTCCTCACAACTCTCGGGACCAGGGTTTTAAGTATTGCGCTAGGTAAACATAAGGTTTTTATAGAAGGCGTTGTCATAGAAACTTCAAAACAGGCTCTTTCGATTGGAAATTAAAGGGGTAGGGCCCTTTTTAATATTCGAAAATGATTGGAGGGCAACTAGCCCCCCTTCCACGCCCACCATTCCCCCAAAAACATTCAATCAAAATTTTGAGATAGCCATTTTGTTCAGCGTAGTTGATTTCCAGATAGAAAATATGTTTTTGAAGAGGATAATCCCCCACAACCCTCGGGGCAAGGGTTTTAAGTTATGCCGTGGGGACATATAAGGTTTTTATAGAAGGCGTTGTAGTAGCAACTTCAAAACATGCTCATTCGATTGGAAATGAAAGGGCTAGTGCCCTTTTTAATAGTCGAAAGTGATTGGAGTGTAACTAGCCCCCCCCCCCCCCCCGCCCATCATTTCCCCAAACACATCCAATTAAAATTTTGAGATAACCATTTTTGTTCAGCGTAGTTGATTTCCAGATTGAAAATATATTTTTAAGGAGGACACTCCCCCACAACCCTCAGGGCACGGGTTTTAAGTTATGCCCTGGGGGCATATAAGGTTTTTATAGAAGGCATTGTCGGAGAAACTTCAAAACAGGCTCATTCGATTGGAAATAAAGGGCTAGTGCCATTTTTAATAGTCGAAAGTGGTGGGAGGGCAACTAGACCCCCCCATGCCCATCATTTCCCCAAACACATCCAATCAAACTTTTTAGATAGTCATTTTGTTCAGTGTAGCTGATTTCCAGATAGAATATATGTTTTTGAGGAGGACGCGCCCCCACAACCAATAGGGCAAGGGTTTTAAGTTATACCCTGGGGGTATATAAGGTTTTTATAGAAGGCGTTGTCGTAGAAACTTCAAAACAGGCTCATTTGATTGGAAATCGAGAGTTCTAGTGCCCTTTTTAATAGTCGAAAATGATTGGAGGGCAACTAGCCCCCCCCCATGCCCATCATTCCCCCAAAGACATCCAATCAAAATTTTGAGATAGTCATTTTGTTCAGCGTAGTTGATTGCCAGATAGAAAATATGTTTTGAGGAGGACACTCCCCCACAACCCTCATGGCAAGGGTTTTAAGTTATGCCCTGGGGGCTTATGAGGTTTTTATAGAAGGCGTTGTCGTAGAAACTATAAAACAGGCTCATTTGATTGGAAATCGAGAGTTCTAGTGCCCTTTTTAATAGTCGAAAATGACTGGAGGGCAACTAGCCCCCCCCCACGCCCATTATTCCCCCAATGACATCCAATCAAAATTTTGAGATAGCCATTTTGTTCAGCTTAGTTGATTTCCAAATATAAAATATATTTTTGCGTGGTACACTCCCCCACAACCCTCGGGGCAAAGGTTTTAAGATATGCCCAGGGGGTATATAAGGTTTTTATAGAGGGCGTTGTTATAGAAACTTCAAAACAGGATCATTCAATTGGAAATCGAGAGTTCTAGTTCCCTTTTTAATAGTCGAAAATGATTGGAGGGCAACTCGCCGCCCCCCCCCCACGCCCATCATTCCCCCAAAGACATCCAATCAACATTTTGAGATAGCCATTTTGTGGGGATACTCTCCCACAACCCTCAGGGCAAGGGTTTTAAGTTATGCCCTGGGGGCATATAAAGTTTTTATAGAGGGTGTTGTCGTAGAAACTTAAAAACATGCTCATTCGATTGGAAATTAAAGGGCTAGTGCCCTTTTTAATAGTCGAAAGTTATTGGAGTGTAACTAGCCCCCCGTCCCCCCCCCCCCACGCCCATCATTCCCCGAAACACATCCAATCAAAATTTTCCGATAGCCATTTTGTTCAGCGTAGTTGATTTTCAGATAGAAAATATATTTTTGAGGAGGACACTCCCCCAAAACCCTCAGGGCAAGGGTTTTAAGTTATGCCCTGGGGGCATATAAGGTTTTTATAGAAGGCGTTGTCGTAGAAACTTCAAAACATGCTCATTCGATTGGAAATTAAAGGGCTAGTGCCCTTTTTAATAGTCGAAAGTGATAGGAGTGTAACTAGCCCCCTTCCCCCACCCCCCGCTCATCATTTCCCCAAACACATCCAATCAAAATTTTGAGATAGCCATGTTGTTCAGCCTACTTGATTTCCAGATACAAATTATGATTTTGAGGAGGACATTCCCCCACAGCCCTCAGGGCAAGGGTTGTAAGTTATGCCTTGGGGGCATATAAGGTTTTTATTGAAGGCGTTGTCATAGAAACTTCGAAAAAGGCTTATTCGATCGGAAATTCATAGGGATAGTGCCCTTTTTAATAGTTAAAAGTGATTGGAGGGCAACTAGCCCCCCTCTACGGCCAGCATTCCCCCAAACATATCCAATCAAAACTTTGAGATAGCCATTTTTGTTCAGCGTAGTTGATTTCCAGTTTAAAAATATATTTTTGAGGTGGATAGTCCCCCACAACCCTTAGGGCAAAGGTTTTAAGTTATGCCCTGGGGGCTTATAAGGTTTTTGTAGAACGCGTTGTCATAGAAACTTCACAACAGGCACATTCGATTGGAAATTAAAGGGTTAGTGCCCTTTTTAATAGTCGAAGGTTATTGGAGGGGAACTAGCCCCCCACGCCCATCATTTCCCCAGACACATCCAATCAAACTTTTGAGATAGCCATTTTGTTCTGCGTAGTTGATTTCCAGATAGAAAACATGTTTTTGAGGAGGATACTCCCCCACAACCCTCAGGGCAAGAGTTTTAAGTTATACCCTGGGGGCATATAAGGTTTTTATAGACGGCGTTGTCATAGAAACTTCAAAACAGGCACATTCAATTGGAAATCGAGAGTTCTAGTGCTCTTTTTAATAGTCGAAAATGATTGGAGGGCAACTAGCCTCCACCCACCCGCACATTAGTCTACAAAAGACATCAAATAAAACATTGCAGATAGTCGTTTTGTTCTGCTTGTTCGGTTTCCTGATAGATAATATGCTTTTGAGGAGGATGCTCCCCCACAACCCTAAGTGACAGGGGGTTGTGTTATACTCTGGGAGCATGTAAGGTTTTTATAGAAGGCGCTGTCGTAGAAACTTCAAAACAGGCTCATTCGACTGGAAATTAAAGAGCTAGTGCCCTTTTTAATAGTCGAAAGTGATTGGAGTGTAACTAGCCCCCCTAGAAACTTCAAAACAGGCATATTCAATTGGAAATTCAAAGGGCTAGTGCCCTTTTTAATAGTCGAAAGTGATTGGAGGGCAACTAGCCTCCTCCCCCCCCACACGCCCATTATTCCCCCAAACACATCCAATCAAAATTTTTGAGATAGCCATTTTGTTCAGCGTAATTTATTTCCAGATAGAAAATATGTTTTTGAGGAGAACAATCCCCCACAACCCTCAGGGCAAGGGTTTTAAGTTATGCCCTGGGGGCATATAAGGTTTTTATAGAAGGCGGTGTCGGTAGAAACTTAAAAAAAAGCTCATTCGATTGGAAATTCCGAGGGCTAGTGCCCTTTATAATAGTCGAAAGTGATTTGAGGGCAACTAACCCCCCTCTCACGCCCACCTTTACCCCTAACATATCCAATGAAAATTTTAAGACATCTAATTTATTAAACGTAGTTTTAAGTTCTGGAGATTAGGTCTTTAAGGATTACAACTCCCCCAAAGCCCTCAGGGAAATGGTTGTAATTTAAGGATTCTCCGAATTCTTCCTAATCTTTCTTATGGAAGGGATGCTCGTATAAACTTTAGAGAGGGCTCATTTGATTGAAAATTGAAAGTTCTTGTTCACTTTTTCAGAGTCAAAAGAGATGGAAGGGCAACTAGCCCCTCTACCTCCTCCATGCCCTAAATGCATCAGATAAAAATTTTGAGATAGACGTTTTGTTAAAATAGTTCAGAGTTCTGATAACAAAAAACTCCGGTGTCGACACAGCCCACCAGGGCCCAGGGGTAGGCATTTTAAGTAATGTCCTGGGGCATAACTTATTAAGGGGGGTTTATAACTTATGGGAAGGGGTTTTGTATGGGAAGAACACAAAGGAAATCTATTATAATTATCCAATTATAAGGTTAAAATACATACTCTGTGATAGATGCGAAATTGCTTTGGCGCACAAATTCCCATTAAGGTCAATTCCAAACAGTTGTGATCCCTTTGTGTCAGCAAGTGAAATGGTCTAAACCTCCTTATTGGAGCTATTTTTTCAATCCATTCATTGTTGTCAATCGCTGTCCACAAGTTATGCAAGCTGTCTATTTTTCATATATAAGGTTTCCATCAAAGATGTAATCGTATAGACTTTGAAAAAAGCCTCATTCTTTTTCAATTTAATGTTCTATATCTGTTTTTTAAATTAAATAATCATCGGACATTAAGCAACCCCCCCCCCCATGCCATAAAAACTTGAAAATTTTTGCAGTCAGAAACGAACAAAAATTAATTAAAAAGACTTCCCGAAAAATATGTTTTTCAAAGAAAACTAAAGGCCATTTTAAACTTAAGCTCAGGAGATACAAATACATGTTAAAATTCAAACTCAAAACGACCAGAAATTACTATTAAAGAATAAATGAAACCCAAAACGAACAGAAATTAAATAAACAATCAAAGCAAAAAACATACAACGAGCAATATTATAAATGAATGAATAGATCTTAAAGCGAGTAATGTTTAGATTGAATATGAAAATCAAGCTTAAAACGAAAACAAATATTTTGCTATTAAAGTATAAATGAAAATTTAAACGAACAGAAATTGAATAACAATCAATGCGAACAAACATACAATATATATTAATGTAAATGAACAAAACAATCTTAAAACGAGTGAAACTTAAATTGAATATGCAAATCCAGTTTGAATCGAATAAAAATAACTGCAAACAAGAGTTTGGGTATCGTCTCACTGCAGAAGCCTAAAACCTACTGCGTCATTAGCGCTTTACTGAAAACGAATTATATTACAAAGGTTTTCTTTTGTACTTAATATTGAAAATAAATATTAAAATTACAGTAAAATTTTGAACTGATGAGCTTTTAGCAATTAATATCATTATGCATCAAATATTCAGTTTAATTTATTACTTTCTTTTCAAGAATGGTCTAGACAAATATAGTTTCACTACAAGCAAAATTTGAATACTGTCCCCTTCTTTAACTGTAAAAGCCTTCTGCGTCATTGGTGCTTCACTGACAACGAATGACTCGTATATTAAAAATTTATTATTTTCCAGTTCTTACAGCATTGAAAATGAAAATAAAAATTACAGTGAAAAAAAATCTTGAACTGATGGATCTGTCAACAATTAATATCATTATATATCTAATATTCAATTTGATTTTGTTTATACTTTCCAAGACTGTTCAAGACTCATATAGTTTTGCCATTTTTTTTAACTCTGCCATTTTTTGTAACTAATCGTGTTAGTTTGTTATGAAAACATTCTATGGCTTCTAGGCATTTCTATTTGAGCGGAAAACTGCACCTCAAACTTTGTGGAACATGACTTTTCTTGCATGAAACACCAAAATATAATAAAATGTCAAGTTTCGGAGTGTTCCACCACTCGCAAGCAAGTGTCATTGGTATTTTTGAATCCCCATGGTCGATTTAGGGGATGGAGGGTAGGCTAATTCTCGTAGCAGCCCCATTCCGTCGTGGTATGGTTCACATTGTCAACACTTGGCGTCCGGACTATCATATAATCTACCAAGCATACAACTACCCCAAATCAGTATCAATAAATAAATGAAACCCAAAACGAACAAAAATTAAAATAAATATTAGAGTCAAACTCGAAACGAGCATAAATTAATGTGAGTAGGGTTCAAAACCCCTATGCTTTCTAAAAGCCAGAATATAATTTGTACTTCACTGAAAAAAAAATTCAAATGAGTTTACTGAAAAAAATGTGCTTTGTCAATTTAATATACATATGCTGATATTTATTCCCTAAAATATTAATTAATTTTTGATTTCTTAAAGCTACAAAAGTGAAAATATTTGAAACAATTGTTTTCAGTAAATTGCCAATGACGCAGTAGGTTTTAGGTTTCTGCAGTGAGACGATAGCCAAACTCTTGCTTGTAGTTATTTTTATTCGATTAAAACTTGATTTGAATATTCAATTTACGTTTCACTTGTTTTAAGATTTATTTACTCATTTACATTAACATATATTGTATGTTTGTTCGCATTGATTGTTATTTAATTTCTGTTCGTTTTAAGTTTCATTTATACTTTAATAGCAAAATATTTGTTTTCGTTTTAAGCTTGATTTTCATATTCAATCTAAACATTACTCGCTTTAAGATCTATTTATTCATTTTTATTATCACTTGTTGTATGTTTTTGCTATGATTGTTTTTTAAAATACTGTTCGTTCTGGGTTTCATTTATTCTTTAATAGTAATTTCTGGTCGTTTGAGTTTGAATTTTAACAGCTATTTGTATCTACTGAGCTTAAGTTTAAAATGGTCTTTACTTTTCTTTGAAAAACTTATTTTTCGGAAAGTTTTTTTTATTAATTGTCAATAAAGATCTTGCGGTCTTTGTGCAGCATGACGTTACACTCCTTAATTGCCTGTACGCTGTCATGTCTCTGCGAAGGTGGGCTTCCCGTCTGCGATCAATAATAACGAGGTACTCGTTGCTGATCTAGTCTCTTTTCTTTTGCTGCTTCATTCCAGCAACGCTAGTTGCAGCTGCAATATCATTCTCTTTGAAGACCTTCCATACACCTTCACTATCATTGCCCTGCGTAAGAACTTCGAATCTGTTGGATATTTCGACTTGATACTGCTTGGCCAAAGCGGGGTCTTGCTGGACACGGCAGGTATCAATCTTCCGAAGTGTCTGGTTGGTTTTTGTAGCTTTTAGGTGAAGCCTAATTTTGGCTGCAACAAGACGATTGTCGGTGTTCCCAAGTTCGGTGCCTCGGTAGATGCGAGAATTCTGCACAGACGACAGCCATCGCCGGTGTATGATGATGTAGTCGAGCATCATTTTCGCTGATCCATCATTGCCATACCAGGTGTACTTGGATATGTTGGGTCTCTGAAACCGTGTGTTAGCAATGGTAAGATTGGGGAGAAACAGCACTTCAACATTCTCTCTCAGTTGTCGTTTAGGCTATCTACTGTTACGGGTCCAAAAGCAAAATTTGACTGGCCAGACTTGTTTGAAATGCTAGTATTCATATCTCCTAGCAGGACGAGGTAGTCATGGGGAGGTACTGACGAGAGCTCAGAACTTAAAAGGGTATAGAAGTCATCCTTGTCTTCTTCCTCGGCTTCATTTGTGGGGGCGTAACAGGTAATGATGGTTATTTTTCCATGTTAACATCGATGCCTTCCCAAGGCCAGAACATAATTTGCACTTTACTGAAAAAAATATAAATGTTTTCACTTTTATAACTTTAATATATCAAATAAAATTAACATTTTGATTACCAAATATCAGTATATGTATATTAAACTGACAATGCACATTCATTTGTATTTTTTTCAGTAAATTGCAAATTATGTTCTGGCCTTAGGGAAGGAATAGGGGTTTTGAGCCCAACTTATGTTAATTTCTGCTCGTTTTGAGTTTGACTCGGTTATTTATTTTAATTTCTGTTCGTTTTATTTTAATTTCTGTTTCGTTCGTTTAATCTTAAGGCGACAGTTAGTTTTTAAACATAAAGGCAAATGGGAGGGTGGGCATGGGAGGGAGATTAGTTTCTCTCCAATCATTTTCGACTATTAAAAAGGACATCAGCCCTTTCTATTTTCAATCGAAAGAGCCCTTTTCGAAGTTCCTACTACAACTCCTTCGATACGAAGTGCCCTGGTCTAAACAACAACAACAACAAAAAAATAATACAATATACCCGCATCGATCTTTACTGTAAAAATGTCAAGCCTTCCAATCACTTTCGACTATTAAAAAGGGCACAAGGCCTTTCGATTTCCAATCGAATGAGCCCTTTTTGAGTTTCTACGACAACGCTTTCTATAAACACCTTATATGCCCCCAGTGCATAAATTACAACCTTTACCCTAAGGGCTGTGAGGGTGGTTGTCATTCTCTAAGACCTAATTTCCAGAACTTTCAACTGCGTTAAACAAAATGGCTATCTCAACATTTTGATTAGATGTGTCTGGGAAATTGGTGGGAGTGAGAGGGGCGTTCGTTGCTCTCCCATCACTTTCAACTATTAAAAAAGGCACCAGCCCTTTCAATTTCCAATCAAATGAGCCCTTTTCTAGTTTCTATGACAACGCTTTCAATAAAAACCTTATGTGCCCCCAGGACATAACCTGCGCCCATTTCCCTGAGGGCTTGTGGGGAGGGGGGGGGGGGTTGTCATCCTCAAAGACCTAATTTCCAGAACTTTCTGCAACGTTGAACAAAATAGTTATCTGGAAATTTTGATTAGATTTGGTTGGGGATATGGTGGGCGTGAGAGAGGGGTTAGTTACCCTCCAATCACTCTTGATTATTATAAAGTGCACTAGCATTCTCAATTTCCAACTTAATCAACCCCTTTTGAAGTTTTTACGACAACTGTAACTATAAAAACCTTGTATGCCCCAAGCGTATAACTTACGACCTTTGCCCTGGGGGCTCTGGGAGGTTTGTCATCCCTAAATACATAATTTCCAGAACTTTCAACTACGTTGAACAAAATGGCTATCTCTAAACTTTGATTTAATGTATTTGGGGAAATGGTCGTCGTGAGAGGGGGGTTAATTACTCTTCACTCTCTTCCGACTATTAAAAAAGGCAATTTCAATTTCCAATCGATCCCTTTTTGAAAATTTCTACAGCAAATTTCTTTATAAACCTAATATGCCCCCAGGGCATAACTTACAACCATTACACTGAGGGTTCTGATGGGTTATCATCCTAAAAGACCTAATTTCCAGAACTTTCGACTACATTGAACAAAATGGATATCTCCATATTTTGATTAGCTATATCTGGGGAAATGGTGGGCGTGAGAGGGGGGTTAGTTACCCTTCAATCACTTTCGGCTGTAAAAAGGGCACTAACCCTTTCAATCTTTAATTGAATGAGCCCTTTTTGAAGTTTCTACAACATCGCTTTCTGTAAAAACCTTATATGCCCCCAGGGCATAACTTACTAACCTTGCCCTGAGGGCTATGGGGGTGGAGATGTTGTCATCCTTCAATACCGTATTTCTAAAACTTTCAACTGCGTTGATTGAAATGGGTATAAAAAAATATTGATTGGATGTGCTTGGGGAAAAGGTGGGCGAGACAGGGGGGTTAGTTGCCCTCAAATCACTTTCAAGACTATTAAAAAGGGCACTAGCCCTTTTAGTTTCCAATCGAATGAGCCCTTCTTCAAGTTTCTACGACAAAGATTTCAATAAAAACTTATATGCATCCAGGGCATAACTTATAACCCTTGCCCTGAAGACTGTGGCGGAAGTGTTCTAATCAAAGGTATAATTTCCTGAACTTTAAACTGCGTGAAAAAAAATGGCTATCTCAAAATTTCGATTGGATATTTTTGGGAAAATGGTGGGCATAGAAGGGGTGTTAGTTGCCTTCCAATCACTTTCGACTATTAAAAAGGGCACTAGCCATTTCAATTTCCAATCGATTGAGCCCTTTTTGAAGTTTCTACGACAACGCGTTCTATAGAAACCTTATATGCCCCAAGGGCATAATTTACAACCGTTGCTTTGAGGGCTGTGGGGGGGGGGTTGTAATCCTCAGAGACCTAATTTCCAGAACATTCAACTACGTTGAAAAAAATGGCTATCTTGAAATTTCGATTGGATGTTTTTGGGGAAATGGTGGGCGTGGAAGGGGTGTTAGTTGCCTTTCAATCACTTTCGACTATTAAACAGGCCACTAGCCCTTTCGATATCTAATCAAATGAGCCCTTTTTGAAGTTTTTACGACAACGCGTTTTATAAAAACCTTAAATGCCCCAGGGCATTACTTACAACCCTTGCCCTGAGGGCTGTGGAACAAAAAAGCTATATCAAAATTTTGATTGGATGAGTTTGGGGAAATGGTGGGCGTGGAAGGGGTGTTAATTACCCTTCGATCACTTTCGAATAATTAATAAGGCAGTATGACTTTCGGTTTCCAATTGAATGAGCCATGTTCGAAGTTTCTACCAAAATGAGTTCTTTAAAGACCTTATATGCCCCAGGGCATAACCTACAACCCTTGCCCTGAGGGCTGGGGGGGGGGGGTTTCATCCACAAATACCAAATTTTAAGAACTTTTAACTGCCTGGAATAAAATGACTATCTTAAAATTTTGATTGTATGTGTTTTAGGGAAAAGGTGGGCATGACAGGGGGGATTGTTGCCCTTCAATAACTTTTAACTACTAAAAAGGGTACTATCCCTTTTGAATTTCCAATCGAATGAGGCTTTTTTGAAGTTTCTACGACAACGCCTTCTATAATAACCTTATATGCCCCCAGGGCATAACTTACAACTCTTGCCTTGTGGGTTGTAGGGGAGTGTCCTCCGCAAAACATAATTTCTATCTGGGAATCAACTACGCTGAACAGAATGGCTATCTCAAAATTTTGATTGGATGTGTTTCGGGAAATGGTGGACGTGGAAGGGGTGTTAGTTGCCTTCCATTCACTTTCGACTATTAAAAAGGGCACAACCCACTCCGATTTCCAATTGCATGAGCCCTTTTCGAAGTTTCTACGACAAGTTCTTCGATACGAAGTGCCCTGGTCTAAAGGAAAAAAATAATAAACAATAGATTGTGCCAACATCGTTCTTATATGCCCCCAGAGCATAACTTACAACCCTTGCCCTGAGGGTTGTTGGGGAGTGATCTCCTCAAAAACATATTTTCTGTCTGGAAATCAACTACGCTGAACTAATTGTCTATCTCAAAATTTTTATTGGATGTCTTTCGGGAAATGGTGGGCGTGGAAGGGGTGTTAGTTGCCTTACAATCACTTTCGACTATTAAAAAGGGCACAAGCCACTCATATTTCCAATTGAATGAGCCCTTTTCGAAGTTTCTACGACAACTTCTTCAATACGAAGTGCCCTGGTCTAAAGGAAAAAATAAATAATACATTGTGCCGACATCATTCTTATATGCCCTCATGGCATGACTTAAAACCCTTGCCCTGAGGGTTGTTGGGGAGTGACCTCCTCTAAAATATATTTTTTATCTGGAAATCAACTACGCTGAACAAAATGGCTATCTCAAAACTTTGATTGGATATGTTTGGGGAATGATGGGCGTGGGTGGAAGGCTAGTTGCCCTCCAATCACTTTCGACTATTAAAAAGGGCACTAGCCACTCCAATTTCCAATCTAATGAGCCCTTTTCGAAGTTTCTGCGACAACTCCTTCGATACGAAGTGCCCTAGTCTAAGACCAAGAAAAAAAACAATACCTTGTGCCAACATCGTACTTTACTTAGGCAGCGCTATTGCGCTGTCTATGATCTTACTATCAGGGTGTTTGAAAATGTGGCCAAACCCTTTCAGTCGCTCCTTTTTAACTATCTCCTAAGCCTAGTTTACGGTTGCCGAATTTCTTTTCGGGTCATAAATTTGACACCACGTTCACTTCTATGAATATTTAGCTAACTTTTATTATAGTTATAAGATTTATTTTTTCTAGTTATTCTGATAAATACCTTTTTTATAATCTACTTCACCTGACGAAATTTTTCCGGACTTTCTGACGAATTTCTGAATTCCTGACGGAAATTTCCAGATTTATGTTGCCTGTAAATTTGTTATTGTTTGGTTTTGCCTCCGTTTTTTTTTATTGTTATTAAATAAAAAAAACAAGTTTTTTTAACTGAAAGTAATGAGCGTCATTAAAACTTAAAACGAACAGAAATTTTTCCGTATATGAAAGGGGTTGTCCCCTCCTCAACGCCTCGCTCTTTACGCTAAAGTTTTTATTGTTTTAAACAATAGAGTTGCGAGGAAGAGTCAACCTTTAGCGTAAAGAGCGAGGCGTTGAGGAGGGGAATAATTTCTGTTTGTTTTAAGTTTTAATGTAGCTCCTTACTTTCAGTTAAAAAAAAACTTGTTTTTGTTATTGATTTTCTGAACATTTTTTAATTAATTCAGATTTTGATTTTGGCTCACCGTACATGAATAATTAAAACGAAATGTGCATATTAATTTTACTTTTTTTGGTTAAATGGCTTTCTCGAAAGTTGTTTAATTTTATTTACGAACTTTTTTATTAGTAATAAATATACGTAAACTTACGAATTTACTTACGTAACGAACTTCTATATTCATATATTTTTAATATGTATATTTTGGGGTTTGCCTCCTAGTCAATACCTCGCTCTTTACGCTAAAGTTCGAATTTTATTCCAATTCTTTAAAATGTCCCCTTAATCACAAAGGCCGTTAATTAGAATAAATAGCTCTTATGAAAGTACTAAAAAAACCTTTAGCGTAAAGAGCTAGGTATTGAAAAGGGGGGGAACCCAATCATATACTTAATAATTTCTGTTCGTTTTAAGTTTTTATGTTGCTCCTTACTTTCAGTTGGAAAACTTGTTTTTTTTTTAAATTTAATTTCTGATCATTTTTTAAATACTACTACTACTACTACTAACAACTCACCACAGCACCAAGCCGCCTGAGGCCAACACAGCTACGCACGCTCCTCCTCCATCCCAATCTATTCAAAGCCTCCCTTTTTACACCCTCCCACGAAGTTTCCATTTGCTTTAAATCTATCTTTATGACGTTCTTCCACCCCAGACGAGGACGACCTGCTTTCCGTTTAGCCCTAGACGATTGGCCGAAAAGAAAAATATTCGGAAATGTGTCATCCTTCATCCGCACAACGTGCCCTAGCCACCTCAGCCTTTCTTTCATTATAGCCCTAGAGAGCGGAATTGAACCACATTTTTCGTATAGCCTGTTGTTTGAAATACGGTCAGTCAGCCGGGTACCAAGAACTATCCTTAAGCACTTTCTCTGGAAAACATCTAGCAAATCTTCATCCGCTTTTCGGAGCTTCCATGCTTCAGAGACATATTTGATCACTGTAGCTTCTAATACTCTTCTTCTCCTTCTAATATTCTAATCTTGGTTCGCAGACTTGTTTTCCTGTTCTTCCAAGCTTTTATTAACTGGGGAAAACACCCAGGGCTATGGCTATTCTACTTTTAACATCTTCACTGCACCCATTATCTTTACTAATAATACTACCTAGGTAACTGAAGCTTCCCACCTGATCAGTCTTTTCATTACCCAACGTCACCTTTTCATCTTCACTTATTCCTTGTCTTAATGACTTAGTCTTCTCAACTTTAATTTTCAAACGTATTCTAGCACCCTGAACTCGTAAAAACTCTAAAAGTTCATTCATTTTGCTCACACTTTCATCTAGGATGCCTCAATCATCAGCATAATCTAAGTCCATGAGACTTTTTCCTCCCCATTTGATTCCGTGGTCTCCCATTGCCTTTCCTGTGCTCCTTAAGACAAAGTCCGTCAAAATAGTCCATATAAAGGGGGATAGAACACAACCCTGCTTAACTCTTGATTTAATACAAAACCAGCTGCTAACCTAATTTCCTACCTTAACCGCAGCAGTGTTATTCTCTTACATAGCACTAATCACTTTAATGTATTTGTCTGGTATACCATACAAGGATAAAACCTTAACTAAAGCTCTTCTATCAATAGATTCGAACGCTTGCTCATAATCTATAAAACTGAGGACCAAAGGTGTTTGAAAACTCAGGCACTTCTCAATTATTAGCCTAAGATTGAACATTTGGTCGACACATCCTCTACCTTTTCTAAAACCGCACTGTTCTTCTCTTAAAACTTTGTCTACGGCATCTCTCTGTCTAAAAAGCATCATATTACTAAATAATTTATTGCCTACAGAGACCAGACTAATGCCTCGATCATTACCACACTTACTCTTATCACCTTTCTTATAAAGTGGCTTAATTAAGATTTACCTAAAATCGTTAGGTACTTCCCCTTTTTCAAAAATCATATTCATAATCTTCAGTAACTTATTTCTAACCTTAGAACCATCATATTCAAGAAACTCATTTACCACATTATCAGCACCTGGAGCCTTATTATTTTTTAATCCTTTTAGTTCTGTCGCTAATTCCTCCTCACAAAACAAATCTTCCTTCACCTACAAGGTATCACAAACTTTTTCGTTTTCCTCTATATCTTTTCCTGTAACTCTATCTCGGTTAAACAAATTCTCAAAATGTTCGGCCCATCTCTCAATTTGTTAACATGCCAGTACAATATTTTATTATTATGCCGTCTAGCTGCATGTTCCAGATTTTCGGCAATTTTATCCATGGCCTCCACTTCACACCTCCTTAGTTCATATTTCAATGCTTTCTCCACTTTCTTTACATTCCTTTTGTTTTCATATGATCTATCACTTAGATAATTCTTGTACAAGTCCTTTCTCCTTTTTATTAAACATAAAGCTTTTTCACTAATATTCTTAGCTGCAGTTCTAGCTTTCTTCCTTAAGACACCTTCAGCTACTTCACAAATTATTTTTCTAAAATTGTTCCAACCATCTTCCACATTATAAAATTTTAAACTCTCAAGTTTCGTATTCAACTGCTCCTGGAAAGTTTCTCTCAATTTCTCATCCTGGAGTCTACCAACATCATAACTTCCCGGGAGATAGTTAGTTACCCTTCCGATATTTCAGCTTTAAATTAACCCTTGACACTACTAGATGGTGATCTTTACTTTTAATATCAATAACGGCACTCATATATACCCTAGTATCTTGTATTGATCCTGCCAATCTTCGGTTTACTATAACATAATCAATAAGATTTGCTGTCTTACTGTCACGTGAATACCATGTTAACTTATGAGCCATTTTATGACCAAACATCGTATTGGTTATACCCAGATTGTTATACCTACGAAATTGCAAAAGACTGTATCCATTACTCTTTTCTTTTCCTACACCAAATTTACCTAGGCTAGGATACCATATATCCCTCTGTCTACCGACCTGGGCGCTAAAATCTCCCAGTAATAACATCATATTTCTACCTGGGACCGTGTCTATTTGCTCCTGTAGCTGTAAGTAAAATTCATCTGAGTCAATAGTATCTCCGTCAGTAGGTTCTACAGGGGCGTATACTACTATAACTGATACCCTTAGCTTTTTAGTCATAAAACGAGCAATTAGTATTCTATTATTAATACCTTCCAACCCTAAACAGGACTTAGCAGCTTCCTTATTCATCATGAGCCCTACTCTCTCTCTATGTACCCCATCCTTCCTGCCTGAGTAAACAATTTCTATATCACCTAATTTCATGCTTTCTACCCCTGGGATATGAGTTTCTGAAACTCCTAATAAATCCAGTTCGAATCGTCTGAATTCGTCAGTCAAAATGTCCATACGATAGTCATTTTTAACGTCGTAACATTCCAAGTTCCGATTTCCATGTTCTTTACATTATTGAAATTATTTTCGCCTCAGGAAAAGCAATGATCCTGGATACCAGTGCAGGATGGGGATCACATGTCTTCTCAAGTCTACACCGAAGTGCTTAAGCCGGCTGAGAACTAGAAAGTAAAAAGTCTCTGGCACTTCCACGAATGGGGGCTTTGTGCAATCCTGGGCCCATCTTGGTCACAACATGGTTTTCAGCACTTGGCGATGCTCTTCTGTCAACAAGATTCGAAATCTAGCACAGACAATCTCAGTCCTATTACCTCCGACTTCATTATATGTTCATGCCTACAAATATTATGCTACTACGAGGAGGCAGCTCATAATAGATAAATCAGCTAGGAAGAGGTTTTTCAGCCCGCAGACGCCCGTCGAAACATACCAAGCCCAGAAGAATTGTCCATTAGTCAGAATCCCGTGCGAATGGCATGTCGTTTACTAGGCTATAATTTCCTCGAGGGGCGCCACTCCTCAAGTGGGAATATAGTTGACCACAAGATTCCCAGTCTTGCAGGTATTCCGAAAGGGTCGAGGCAGCCCTTTGCAGAGGCTGTTGTCCTTAGATCTGGATCTTACGCCCTGCCGAAGTTGTCCTCCTATAGAGGATCCTCCCGCGATGGTGTTCTGCATCACCATGCAAATTAACCCATTACTGGGAGAAGGTTTGTAACTCATGGGACGTGTGGAAAAAACCAGCGGGCCATTTTTAGTGTACATTTGAGAGGTCTTCTTCCTCCTCCACCTGTATTTATGACCCCGGGCGAGGGTGCCCCAGTTTCTATTATGGACCCATGGAGGTACCCTATATATCTATAGGGCGTTCCTCCATCGCCACCTGGGACCCGCTGAATGGCCTGGGGGAGGCCAGGAACATAAGAATGAATTTAATTAAAAATATTGTGTTTCCTTTAAACATGGAGAATGATATAGTCTTCTGTATGACTTTTTAAACATCAAATTATTATAGAGAAGTATGAATAAAGTTATACAGAAGACTTTTTGGTTAACCTAAACATATTAAATAATGTATATCCAAAACTATACGAATATAGCCAAAAACTAAGAAAAGTGGTTTTCCAAAAGCAATGTCCCTTCCAACATGAAAACTTCCTCCATGGAAAGATCCTCTGACGTAACCCCCGGCCCCCCAATAACCAATACTATATGTAAACATTGGGCAAAGTTCATAACTTGCAACCCTTCCCCCGGGGACTTTGGGGGATTAATTCATCCTAAAAGATATAGTTACTATATTTTTGACCATGCTGAACAAAATGGCTATCTCAAAATTTGATCGGATGACTTTGGGAAAAAATGAGCGTGGGAGGGGGCCTAGTTACCCTCAATTTTTTGGTTCACTTAAAAAGGGCACTAGAACTTTTAATTTCCGTTAAAATGAGCCCTCCTGCGATACTATAGGACTACTGGGTCAATATTATCACCTGGGGAAAAGAAAAAAAAAACAAATAAACACGCATCCGTGATCTGTCTTCTGGCAGAAAATACAAAATTCCGCATTTTTGCATATAGAAGCTTAAAACTTCTATATTAGGGTTCTCTGATACGCTGAATCTAACGATGTGATTTTCATTAAGATTCTATGACTTTTAAGGGGTGTTTTTCCTTATTTTGAAAATAAGGCAAATTTTCTCAGGCTTGTAGCTTTTGATGGATAAGACTAAACTTGATAAACCTTTTATGTTTGAAATCAGCATAAAATCCAATTCTTTTGATGTATTCATTGGTATCAAAATTCCGTTTTTTAGAGTTTTGGTGAGTAATGAGCTGGGTCGCTCCTTACTTACAGTTCGTTATCACGAACTGTTTGATTTCTTTTTTATACGTCATATCTAATGTAGTCAATATAGTCTCAAAGCCTAATTATATTCCTGGCAAAAAAAAAAGATCCAGATATAAGATTAAAAAAAAATCCTCTTACTCGAAAGCTCCATTGTTTTATCTAGTAGACCTTTCTATTTATTCCGGTTAATACCCTCTTTATATTCTGCTAGACCTGATAGAATTTCTCAATAATTTCCGACGAATTTCTGAATTCCCGACGGAACTTTTGTAATTTTGTTCACTATGTTCAAATATAAAAATTTTCTATGAATTATGGGGGATTGTTTTTTTTTTCTTTTTTTTCCAAGCCGGTAAATTCGAGATATTTTGTTTATTTGTTGGAAACTATTTTAGAGGTTTGGAAAGTGGTGGAGGACGAGTAGAGGGGGGACGTAAAGATTTTAGATTGTTGTTTTACGAAGAAACAAAGAACGAAAAAATGAAGAATACCAAAAGACAAAACAAAGCTTTTTTTATACGTTATGTGTACTAGTGTATTCTAAAAACCCATTTAGATTCCTGGCAAAAAAATGATCGAGAAAATAGATTAAAAAAAACTTCCTCTTACACTTAAGCCCTATTGATCTATCTGCAATCGGACTAGGAACACATTTTTAGGCATAGTAACCAATATAAATTAAATTTTTTTTTTAATTTTAATCACCAATGTTTTGAAAAATAGCTACGGAATCTGTTTTGATTCGAGTTATAGAAAGTGAGGAAAAGGGATGACACATTCAATTCCTTACGCTGGTTTTTATTCCAGGCCACCTTTGGATTGGGAGGGAGGGGCTGTTTAAATAAAAAACAAGTGGCCGACTGTATAAAGATTGGTTTAACTCGTGGGAGAAATGCAAAGAAAAGATAAATAAGATAATTTTTATCCCCCAAAAAATATGCAAACAAAATTATAACATAATTATGAAAGAGAGCCGAGACATCCAAATAATAAAACTCATTAAAACTTTATTGCCAAAGTAGATGATGTGTATACACACCTGTTCGTAGTGCTAGCTACCCCTGGCACCAATGTTCGTGGAATGTTATACCGGTAGGGCACAATGCCACTGGCGTGGCAATATACGGGTGTCACCACTTATTGCAGGGGAAAGCCCCGGCCCCAAATTATAATGCTATGCCTGTGTCTACCACACCAGTTCTGCAAATATCGGTTTTGGTACTACCCGATTTATAGTATACCCTGTCCCAGGGTATGATAACGCGATCGAGTGGTCAAATGGCCACTTTCTAAAGCCAAATGTACCCGCCTTGGGTTATGGCTAGAAAATCTCTTTAACTCTCTTCTTGGAGGTAACAAACCTCCCTGTCAATATAATAATGACGGTACCTCGTAGCTCTATTCCTACCCTGCCTGGGTTACGGAAACTAGTATACAGTTTGTAGAAAATACCTTACTTGTATTCTTCCAATCCCCGAATGGGGTCAAAACGCAGACTAAAACAAAATAATATTTTTCACACAACTGTTCATATGGGTGGACTTTCCCTTGGCCCAGCCAATCAGCTACATCCCCATTCAAACCCAATTATACCTCTTAGATTTATCTTTCAATGACACCCAAAACCATGAAGCACGAAAATAGAACTTAATTCAAAGCCTTACTTATTGCAAAACCTCTATTGATTAGCAACGTACTTTAACCTGTAGTTTAAAATTATACTATAAGAAAATGTAATTAAGAAAACGAAAACAGGTCATTTATCTGAAAGAAAAAGAAACAGGGGTGGGACCCCAACAACACCAAATTCTACCATTCCATTGATGGTTAAATTTTTCATTAGAAATTGAAGCTATTTGATCGTATTGAAAGTGGCGTTCATTTTTTTTCGTATTGATTTTTTCATGTATTATTTTTGTGCATGTGTGTTTTATCTAGTTTTTCTTCTGTTTTTTTTTCACAAAGGTTTCCGAACGTGAAGCTGAAATGTTTGGATCCTTTTTGACTTTATTAAAAGTTTTACTGTTATTTATATATTTTTATTTGTTCATAGATAGAAAGACAGCTTGGTCTAAGAAATTATTTAATCTAATATTTGGTCTATTTAAATTTTGATTTTTTTTTTTTCTAGAGTTGAGCATGGAGCGAGACAAGTTTATGAGTCCCGGCGAAGCTCGTGAGTTTGGTATTATTGATAAAATGTTGGAACATCCCCCCAAATATGACAAAAGCAAAGGTGAAAAAGAAATCGAGAAAGAATAGACCACTGGCTGAACAGGATTTTTGTTTTATCGCTTTAATGTATTTTTCAACTGAAATTTTCGATCATGTGAAAACTTTTTGGAAGTAAAAGTATGATTTTCAAAATGATTAAAATTTTGAATTCCTCTTAGTGTGTGTACCTTCTGTGATACCAAACCCAGAATGAATAGTTTCTTTTTTTTTGTCAATGGTAGAAGCCAAAGAATATGGGTAGCCTATTAGAGTGGGAACTGGCGCTAGTGTCGGCAAAAAAAATATCAACGCCATCTACTGTTTGGGACACTTGGCTTTTTCTCAAGCTTTGTAATCGTTTTTTAGTCTGGAATTGAGATCAGGTTTTTATTACTGCTCTAATTTTACCAACTACACAAACTAAATTAATTATTCTTATTATTACACTGAAAAAATACAAAGCGTCACCAAGTGCTAGATGCGTTCAGTTTTTTTTTCCCCGACGCTAGTACCAGTTCCCGCTCTTCTAATATACTCATACTCTGTGGTAGAAGTGATAAATGAAATTAAATAGCCGAGAAAAACGAAGCAGTGTCAGCCAATGGACAGAAAAGAAGCGAAAATAAGCAAATATTCCGACAAGGACCTCCGCCAAGCCGTCTTCAGTGCTCAAAAAAAGAAGAAATACCTAGAATGCACATTACTTGAAACAGTTAAGTTCAGAAAGTAGCAAATGAAGCATTTCTAAATAGAATATCGTATAATTTTGACATCTCATTTCTTTTCTAATATTCTTGTTTTTCTAAAGTCGAGTCTTTGGTATTCGAGTTACTGCTCTACGGGATCTAAAGTGCTCTACGAGTCAGTGCTCAACGGGATCTAAAATCGTGATAGTACTTGCTAATTTCGGAACCCAGAGATATCTGAAGTTGGGATAGCAGCTTTTCAATTTCATTACCCTACGAAATCCAATAAATACAAAAGGACGCATGATAGTATGGGACCATATTCATGTGCCTTGAGTCGATTGTGTAATGTTTAGGTCTTTCGCCCTTCATGAATAAGACCTCACAGGATTATTTCCGCCTCCCTAGCGAAAATCAAAAAGACTATGTCAGCATCTAATCTCTTGTTATGACCACAATTTTTCGCTTTCATGTGAAATCGGGACTTTAATGCTTGTCTCCCAATCACAATTTTTGCCTCATTCAATTAATTTCTATATATATATATATATATATATATATATATATATATATATATATATATATATATATATATATATATATATATATATATATATATATATATATATATATATATATATATATACATTTATATATATGTTTATATATTTATATGTATATATATATATATATATATATATATATATATATATATATATATATATATATATATATATATATATATATATATATATATATATATATATATATATATATGATCTTTATTTCCCCCCTAAAAAGACATAGTGTCACTAGCGGCAGGGACGTCGTTTGCCCCCCTCCCCCCAATATTGTGGAGAAAAAATTATTACTTATCCCATGCCCCATTGCTATCCGGATATGGACCCTTCCCCCCACCCCCCCATTAAAAAGGCTGGAGATTCGTCCCTGACTAGCCGAGTTATAAAAGGAAAGATAGCAACAACAAAAAATCAAATAAGAAATGCACAAATATATACAAGCAGAACAACAAATGGACAATAATGTCGCAAATCATCATTTTCCGTTAAACTCATATAAAACTTTTCTTGTCTTTTCTGAACAAGCATGTTCTTCAGAAAACAAACAGGTATGTGGCTTTTATAACATCCGGTATGTTATATCGGTTGCTAATAGCTGCGATACGCTTCTAAGGAGGCACACACGAAAGGAATTAAAAAAAAACGGTAGTAACAAGAACGCACCGTACGTTTATTCTTATCTGATAAGAGAGCCCAAAAAGAAGCGCCACATGTGATGTAACCATCACCGAAAATAGCTGGGACCGAATCAGTCAACTATATGAAGCTTTCGAAGATATAATTATACCGTAAGCTTTTCGAGTTTTCATACGAGTGATTTCATATTTATGATTACATTTCAAGACCATAAATTTCCTCATTTCCACTCCAGAAGTGGTTGTGTCGTTTTAACTGTCTATGGCACATGTAAAATTGCACAAAATGTCAAATTGCTTTGCAGAAAATGACAATTGAATAAGGAACGTGTTGTCTTTGCGTCTATAAAGGATAGGAATGAATATTTAGTATCTATGATACATGCAAAATGACTGAAAAGCTAAAGAAAAAGACATGGAACAAGAATCAGCAACAAGTCACACTGAATTGCAAATGAAAATATACCTTAAAACTAAAGAATAACTCAATAGTTATGCTATCGTGGAGCTTAAATATTTCAGAAAATACGATTGAATAAAAAACAGGAAGGAGGAATTGAATTCACAACATAATCTCTTAAATCCAACCTAAATTGCTGATTTGCTACCCTATTACTTGAAACTAAAGAATAAAACGATGATTATGCCCGTTTTAAATATTTCAGAGGGCATAGGCATTGGAACACAAGATTTTTAATGAATCCGAACAAATAAAGTAAAAAGCATGGAAAAAAGTCTGAGGTAATGATGCATGGAAATGAAGCGCAAGCGAGATCTTCGGCTAGCAGACATTTGGCAACCAGTACCACAATGAATACATCGAATCATAAATGAAATCTGTGTTTAGAAGAGCAGCAACAGTGAGAAGTCGTATCGAACTTACCCTGAAGCCATGACATCGAGAAGAAATTTGCATTATCTGCAGTTAGAAGACAAGTGACAACGATAATCAATATATCCAAGCCTGTCGCGGGCAGAGGGCTGGGGCCTGGCCTCGAAATCGGCAACTTAGTTTTTTCTTAAAACTGGCATGTTGTTATTTCTGGCCAAAAAACGATCTAAATAGGTCAAAACTTTAAGAAAGAATTCGTATTTTTCCCAGGGTGGTTGTATCGAACCTATGGTGATGCCATGACATCAAGACTAGGCTTACATTGTCAGTGGTTAGAAGATAGTGACAATACTACAACTACTACTAACAACTCACCGCAGCACCAATCCGCCTGAGGCCAACACAGCTACGCACGCTCCTCCTCCACCCCAATCTATTCAAAGCCTCCCTTATTTTACCCTTCAACGAAGTTCCAATATACTTTAAATCTTTCTCTGCGACGTCCTCTCACCCCAGACGAGGACAACTCGTTTTCCATTTATCCCAGCGAAGTTGGTCGAAAAGGACAATCTTCGGCAATCTGTCATCCTTCATCCGCACAACGTGCCCTAGCCACCTCAACCTTTCTTTGATTATAGCCCTAGAGAGTGGTATTGAACCATATTTTTCGTATATCCTATTGTTTGACATAAGGTCAGTCAGCCGGGTACCCAGAACAATCCTTAAGGAATTTCTCTGGAAAACATCTAGCAAATCTTCATCCGCTTTTCGGAGCGTCCATGCTTCTGAGCCGTATTTGACCACTTCATCACTGTAGCTTCTAATATTCTAATCTTGGTTTGTAGACTTATCTTCCTATTCTTCCAAACTTTTTTTAACTTGAAAAAGCACCCTGAGCCTTGGCTATTCTACTTTTAACATCTTCACAGCTCCCACCATCATTACTAATAATACTACCAAGGTAAGTGAAGCTGCCCACCTGATCAATCTTTCCATTACCCAACGTCCCCTTTTCATCTTCACTTATTCCTAGCCTTAATGACTTAGTCTTCTTAACATTAATTTTCTAACCTTTTCTAGCACCCTGTACTCGCGAAAGCTCTAAAACTTCATTCATTTTGCTCACACTTCCATCTAGGATGCTTAAATCATCAGCATAACCTAAGTCCAGGAGACTTTACCCTCTCCATTTGATTCCGTGGTCTCCCATTGCCTTTCCTGTGCTCCTTAAGACAAAGACAATCAAAGTAATCCATATAAAGGGGGATAGAACACAACCCTGCTTAACTCCTGATTTAATACAAAACCAGCTGCTAACCTCATTTCCTACCTTAACCGCAGTAGTGTTATTCTCGTACATAGCACTAATCACTTTAATGTATTTATCTGGTATACCATACAAGGATAAAACCTTTACTAAAGCTCTTCTATCAACAGAATCGAATGCTTGCTCATAATTTATAAAACTGAGGACCAAAGGTGTTTGATAACTCAGGCACTTCTCAATTATTAGCCTAAGAGTGAAAATTTGGTCGACACATCGTCTACGTTTTCTAAAACCGCACTGTTCTTCTCTTAAAACATTGTCAACGGCATATCTCAGTCTAAACAGTATCATATTACTAAGTAATTTACTACCTTCAGATACCAGACTAATGCCTCGATAATTACCACACTCACTTTTATCACCTTTCTTATTAAGTAGTTTAATTAAGGTTTTCCTAAAATCGTTTGGTACTTCCCCTTTTTCAAAAATCATATTCATAATCATCAGTAACTTATTTCTAAACTCCGAGCCACCATATTTAAGAAAATCACTTACCACCTTATCAGCACCTAGAGCCTTATTATTTTTTAAGCGACAATGCGAATCAAATATACAAGCCTGCCCCATAGCTGTACCGGGGCCCGGTTGCGAAGAGGGGTCGCTGCTCCTACTCTCAAACACAGTCTTACCTCTCATTTTCGAAAAAAAACTAACCAAATTTCTTCATGCTCCTAGCCCCAGGAGAAGCTACTCTGTCAAAAAATATAAACTAGTGAATATAAACGGAAGCGATTACTGTGTTTGCGAAGACTGTTTAATAGCGGATCGAATATTAAATACACTGTCAATGGATGATTTTTTTTTTATTACAGGCTTCACGGCTCCATCACAAATGATGATTTGCCGCTAGTCCTGTCAGTTACCTCATTTTCGAACACTGAGGTACTTGTTATACCTTCTCTTGAACTTGTCAAGGGAAGGATTTTTCGGGATTACCTCTGCCGGCAATCTAGTCCATGTGGCAACCGATCGCCGGGCGAAACTCGTTTTAAGATATTCTTGGCGGGGAGTACCCTGCTCAAGGTAGTCCTAACGAGCTGTATTTTGGCGAGTTGATCGCAAGGGCTTTGCTTTATCAGTAACGAGCTTCGATAGCTCCTCCGATGGAGGGTTATACAAGTACTTATAGAAAACCGACATGGACGCCTCATCGAAACGTTCCTGGATCAGCTGTGGAGTTTTAGCTTTCGTGTTGCCCGAGGTTGCTGCACGCACTGCTCTATTTTGAATGTGTTGGAGTGGAGCGATGTGACTTTTTGGTGTACTAGCAAAGAAAGGACATGTATAGTTATAGACAAACTGGATGTACGTATTGAAAAGCGTCAGAATAGAATCGTCGGAAAGCAAGTTTTTCCAAATTAGGATGGCTTTTAACACTTTGCTGTGAAGTGATATAGTCTTGACTCCTGATTTGGTTCATGAGATTTCTGAAGATAAATTACGTTTTAGTAGACCCAGTGTATAATCTCGCGTTAATACCTCTCCTTCGAAGACGAATTTAGGATGAGCCCTCATATTACGCGCCTTAGAAATTAGGAGCTCTTTCGTTTTTGATGTGTTAAAACTTACAAGCCATGCATCTGCCCACGCCTCAATTTTTACCAGGTCAACCTGAAGCTCCTTATTGGGTTCACTGGGATCTTTGTTTTTTGCGGTTGAGGTTTTTGTTGTTGTGTCGTCTGCAAAGTAGTGGGGTTTTTCCGCAAGGTTATCCCCTGGGTCGTTTATTAACACCACGAAGAGTTGGCCTAAGAATACTTCCTTGTGGTACTCCTGATAAAACTGGGTGTTCCTTTGTTATGAAGCTATCGAAGACAAATTGCAGCAATCGTTGACGAAGAAACTCAGCAAGCATCTCAAAAAGTCAACCGTGAGTTCCAAAGGCTTTCAGTTTGCAGAGAAGTCTCTTGTGCAATACGATCAAAGGTTTGTGCATTGTCAAAGAAGGGAAGGTAAATATCGTGCCCCTAAGAAAGGAGTCCAACCCACTCTTGATAGTGTGCAATAAGAAAGTCTAACGTAGACCGTTTTCTGTGAAAACCGCACTGTGTGTCTACCAAAAACAGATGTGACTCAAGGTATTTGTAAAGGTCTTGTTAATTCCACTTTCAGAAACTTTACCTACGCAGAACATCAGACATATTGGACGATCCGATCCTACATGAGTAAGGTCAGACTCTGCCTTTGGAATAGGGACCACGTGAGCAACTTTCCAGGCTTTCGAGATTGATCCCGCAGCAAAGCATTTTCTATGCAGATAGGCGAGAGAAACAGCAATTCAGGGGCACATCTTTTAAGTATGAGATTGGGAATCTTGTCAGGTCCTGAAGCTTTGTTGACATCCAGCTGGCTTAGCGTTCTGAATACCTTCCTAGTAGTTATGTTAAAGCTGGTGATTTTTGCATCTGTTCATGGTGGAAAGGGGGGAAGGGGAGACTCCGTCCTCATCAATTTGGGAGACCTTTGAAAAGGCTTGTGCAAGAACATCTGCCTTTTCCTGGCCTGACTGGATCATCGTCCCTTCAACATGAAGCGAGGGAATAGCTTTTTATTTAGATGACGGTAGGGCTTCTTTGGTGACCCTCCACCACCGCTTTGCAAGGGCACTTTTCAGTTTGTCTATAAACTTGTGCTTGTGAATGGCTCTAGCTTGATGTATAGCTTTAACAAACTCGTTTCGAGCGCTAATAAAAGCAGTCCGGTCCTCGTTGGATTCAATTGAACGCCATTTCTTGTGAGCCTTGTTTCTTGCCCTGATTGCGTTTCTACAACCAGCATTGAACCATGGCTTATCTCGAGATGAGACTTTTACTGTTTTTGATGGGAAGAATTGCTCAATAGCCTCTGTAATCGCTTTTTCGTAAAGTGCCACTGCTTTATGTGATGCTTCTTTAAAAATGTACTCCACGGCTTTGCCGATAAGAAGTTTCGCAGATCATCCCAGTCTGTGCGGTGATACTGCCTGATAATCCGCTCGTGCTTTACAGGTGGATGTGTTTTGAGATTTCCACGAGCTATAACTGCCACACGGTCGCTGGCAAAAGGATAGCTTTCAACACTAAAGGAATCCGAATGATCAGTTAAGAAGAGATCAAGCCTGGATGATCCATGAGGGCCGATGTAAGTGTCTAATTCAACAAGTTGTTCTAGGCTGTAAGCAAGATTCAGGCCTAGCAGAGCTAAGCTCTCCGAATCAGTCGTACGACTTTTCAGCCAGGGGCTGTGATGAATGTTGAAGTAGATTTAGGGAACTTTTGCTTCACAAATTCCAAGCAATCTTCCAGATGTTCAACAATCATAATTATGATTTTGTCAATAAATACACTGTCAATCAATCATAAGCTAAAAATTACTGGATTGAGGGGGGCATATAAGGTGGTGGTAGCTCCTATATATAGGGTCATCTCAGTTCGTTTTTTACCCTCAACATGGCTCTCTACTTTTATGGTCTGAAAAAGAAAATTAATTTATGTTTCATCTGTTTTGATACTATATTAAGGTTTGTCCTAAAGGTAAGAGGAGCTGCTTCTCCCGTTCTTTATGCTTAAGTTTTGGGTATCAATGCTTCGAAAATCATCCCTTTGAAAGGGAGGGGGTTTGTAAAATACTAAAACCGATTTTTAACTCGTGGGACCTTAATTTATCAATGGTCTTTGGATTTATTTGACAAATCTTACTCTCGAGGGATATCCCCCATGCCTTATGTTTTTGTGTAAGTAGGTATATGGATGTGAATCTTTATTTTACACTAAAAATATTACCGCAATCTAAGGTGAACTATTATCTCCTTAACATCCGAAGCCTTAATCTAACTATTTTCTTCCAAATGAGGGGATTTTAGGGGTTGATTCCCTTGTCCCTATCGGATGTCAAGGACGTCTCAGAAGATTTGGAAAGTTTGGCTCTAAAAAGACGCTTTTTGTGGTTTCAGGCACTCCCTTTATTTTTAAGACACTCATACTAGCTGAGTGGTTAGCACGCTGGACTTGCAATCTTGTGTCCGTAAGGGCAGGGGTTCCACTTCTGGTGTCGTCGGTTTAGATGCAGTTTCATGCACACTTCTTGTGATGTCGATAAATGTAAACAGACTTTATAAAGAGAATTAGAGGATAATTCTAATTGTTCGGATTATAAGACTTAAGAAATCAATACCATATTGATTCTTGTTCGCCTCTGCAGCAAATTTTCCTTAGAATTTAGGTTTCGGCATAATTTTTTTTTTCAAATTGTTACCGATGGAAATAATTTTGTCTCTCGATTTAGCAAGTGTCTACATGGATTCCATCGAAATTTCTGCTTTGACTAGTTTTCCCTTGAAATACTCTTTTTGGCTCCATTTTGTTGACGATATTTTGTCTGTTTGGGAACATGAACAAGATTCTCTTAACGATTTGCGGTGCGTAGTTTCGTTTCAAATCTTCAATTTATGTTGGAGATGGAGGATTCAGGGAAACTTCATTTCTTGGATGATTTAATCCTAACATATGTTCCTAGTCTTGAATCTATAGGAAACTCACCGACAATGATCATTATCTGCATTTCTTATCAAAACACCCTTTTTCTGTGAAAAGAGGCGCGGTTATCTCTTTAGTCGACCGAGTTCTAAAAATCTGTTCACACAATCATTTAGCCTCTGAATAAAACTATGTTAAAGATATTTTATTCTGTAATGTTTACCCCATTAAACTTATTGAGAATATTATAAGTATCAGATTAAACAAGCTTAACCAAGAAAATACTGAACCCATCCTCTTTTTTTTAGTCATTCCTACAAGTGAAGACAAAACTTTTACTAGCCTATATATTCGAAGACTCAGCGACAAACTTCTAAAAAATCTAAGGAAGCGTAATTGCTCTGCTTCTTCCATATATGAACTAAAGGTTGAGCGTTTTCCAATTCGTGGAAAGATAACACTGACCCTACACGCTACACTAGGTAGTAGCGCTTACAGAATCCCGTGTGCTTGTGGGAAGTTGGCAGAACCCGTCAACACCTGTGGGAACAACTACATGAGCACGAGCTTTCAGTAGATTAATCTCTAAAATCTAAAAATAAAAAGGAGGACTTCGATTCTGCCTTGGTCCTCCACTTTTTTGAACGTCCAGATCATTTAGTTCTTTTTGATGAGGCAATTTTAATTTCCACAGTAAATGGTTTACCACAGTCTTTTAGGGGGCAGGGGGCAATTGAAATTAGGAAATAAATAAATAAGGATCTTTCTATAAATAGAGATATTTTAGATATACCTATAAACCCAGTTTTCAATTACTCAATACTAAAATAATCAAATAATATTCTTTCTCATTTTATATCAAGATCTTCTGGCCGCGTTGATAACAAAAACCAGGTCAGTAGGCAAGCTAACTTAATCATTCAGTAGAAAATTTCTGCCTAATCTAATTTTTTAATTGTCTTTAATTTTCTCTGACTTGGTTTTTATCAGTTTGATTCAGTGTTTCTTCTGCTCTCTTGCAGTACACTTTTTTCTTCTTTTTTTTATTTCACTGAGGACGGCTTGGCAGAAGTTCTGGCCAAAATATATGCTTTTGTCTTTTTCGCTTCTTTTCGTTCAATGGCCGAAATTACCCTCGTTTTTTGGTTATTTTTTTATTATGTTTTCTCATTTTTTTTTCAAATTCCATATACAGCCACAGTGGTCTTAGAACGTATTTACTTTGGGAGTGAGAATGTTTTTGACAAAAATTAAAGAGAGAGAAAAAATTCTATTATAAATGACGTGCCAATGTAGCCAAAAAATCAGAAAAAATTAGCAAAAAAAAGCATTGACATCTATAAAAAAAAATCGAAAAAAAAGACAAATCACGTGGTCAAACCGCCTGGTCCTATTAACATTATTCATTCGTAAGAATTGCCAACTTTTTCATGTTCAAAAACACTTTTACTCATAACAATATGGTACACAAAACAACAAAATCCCGAAAATATTCTTTGTCACATTTGAACGAAATTTTGTGCTTTTCGTGTATATAAAAATATTGCACTATAACAAGCACTAAACAAAGTTTATGTCAGAATCCAAACTATACTTCTTTCTGAAATATTTGATGCGCCTTGAACTAACGATTATCACATATAAAAAAAGACCTAGGAAAAAATATAGTTCTTTAGTTCCTAGTTCAGAAACGCCACGTGGGGAGGGACATGCCCTCTTCCCCTTAAAGCTAGAAAACTCATATTGTACACGTAAAAAAAAGGGACAGTTTTCCTTAAGTAGCTTAAAAATTGTGTTTGACTGACCCCCCCCTTCTTCTGTGAAAATACCTGACTCTTGGCCTCGCATAGAAAAAGCAAAATGGCATCTTTGTAGTAATACATTGATCAACGCAAGAGCTTGTGATACCAAGATCTACAGGAGGCAAAACAAATACAATTTTACATACTGTTTTTTGTTGACAAATCTAATGTTTCTGTATTAGGTTTATTTCTATCTTTTTTTGGATTAGCTTCTGGGACTGGAAAAACGTCAATCGGCAAGGGGATTGGAACTGGAACGGGAATAATCACTGGAAAGGGCATTAAAACTGTTGAAAGGGATAATAGCGCTTTCAAAAAATCATTATCTTGCAGAGACTCGGTTGGGGTAGTCTGCACTGCTTGATGAGAATAGCTTATCTGTGAATAGTCACTCCCACTAGGAGTCGAAGAATTTCTTGGTTTTTCAACCCGCTCGATTGTAAGACCAAGGGGTAGTGACTCTTGAAGCACAGGAGATAACCCCTTATCATATTTTACTGGGGGTGAATGTCCCTGTCTGGTATGATTGACATTCGCAGACTCTTCATCAAGATCTGGATTTATAGCAGGTCTTATATAAGTAGGTGTTGCCCAAGGCAATCGATGATTATGGACAGACTGTTGCATTAATGCGCTAATGTTTGGCATAAAGCCAGGGACTATGGGATAGAGAGGTGGAATTGAAGACTTATCTAACCTCTTTGTTTCTTTCCTATGCTTGCTTGACGTTTTTCCTGGTGTCTTTTTTAAGTCTTGACGTAGTTTAAGTGGCATTTCTGCTCGTTTCAGTAGCATTTTGGTCATTTTACATGTTGGTTCATTTTCTTGGACTTTTACTCGCTTCAATATTGGAGTTTCTTCCACTTCTTCATCGGACTCAAATATTTCTTCCTTGATTATAACATTTTCTTCTTCACTTTCACCATCATCTTTCGTGTCAGGTGATGGATCTTTACAATTTCGCATCCATAATTCGGGTGTTATCAAATCAATATCGGCTCTTGGTAATTTTTTTACTTCTTTGGCTGATAAATGGTTACTTTTTGTTTTACTTTCTGATTCATTCATGCATTGTAATAGTTGAAGATGGGCTTGAGTTTCTTTGCAGAAAACTGACATCTTGTATGAATTCAGGCATTTGTCACTAAAAAGAAAAACAAAAACAAGGTATAAAGATTAGCTTCAAGAAAGAGAAAAACTAATTTAAGCTTTTCTTCAAAATTTAATTTTGAATAAATACTTAAAAATAAAAACACCTTAAAAAAAACAAAGAGTTAAAAGTAAACGTTCAAAACGGAAGTACTATTTAACTTATTGGAAGATTCATTAAAGAAGATTTAGAGAAGAAGATTATTAAAGAAGAAGAAAAAAATAAGAATTTATTAAAGAAGAAGAAGATTTAGACAGAGAAAAATTTGATAAATGTTTTCCAAAAGAAATATCTGAGGATATTCTTAGGTACTCATTTGACGGACTACATATCAAACATTAAGCTATACAGAAAATGTGGTTCGATCCCACTTTTTAGATGCCGAAAGGAAATTTAAGATGGCTAAGATGGCTTTTACTATTGAAGGCTGACAGATTGTCAAAGATTGTGCTTTTTGACCATCTATCTGGTGCCAACCGGGGCAGCTGCCCCGGGTGTCGTATCTAGGAGGAAGAGTCAAACGCGGCTGAGAGGTCGCCCACTTTGTCAAATTTTTCACTTTGATTCGTTTTTTTTTAATCGGGAGGGGGGCGCTGTAAATAGTTTTTCCGTGGGCATCCCCAACCATAGGAACAGCTTTGCTAAGAACATTCTAATAGTGACTTAGTATAATTAGTCACTGAATTAATTATTTAGATCTGATAAATATTAATTATTTAGTATAAGATCTGAAGCCGAACAGAATATCCATGAAAAAAAAAAGAAAACAAAATCCTAGCAAAGAAACTGAACTAAGGCCTGAGAAAAAGATGAGACAAGAGAAACATATCGTGAATAAATCGCCTATATCCAACAAGGGGGCTTCAGCATAGACAATAATCAAAAAGGAACAAACAGTAAGAAACAAAGTTGAACAAAAAGGATAAGAACAAGAAGATAAGCTAAAACTGTTCATTTTCTAGACGCTTCGTGATTTTATTTTTTGGTATAAAATAAAAATTCAAACAAACTTGATGACGATAGGGCAAAGAACGAGTCAAAATATCGCTTGATTCTTCGATTGATGCCCAATAATAGATGTCAGTAGCTGCATGTGAGCTGGAGAACTTACTTCCAATTATGTCCAACAATCAGGTTGAAACGAAGTTGAGCAAAAATGATAAGAACAAGAAACTTAAAATACATTTCTCTAAATCTAGTGAGGCGATTTTGTGGTTTTAGGATTTTCTCGATGGAAATACCAAAAAAGGATGTTTTCAATGGAAACACAAAGAAAATGTGTTTTTCAAGTTGTACGATGAGGGGGGGGGGAGAAACCTTGTTTGAAAAATCCCACCTGCCTTACCTGCCCCCCCCCCCTACTTTTCCACTGCGATTGATGCGCCTGTCACAGCACTAGTTTAGCTCTTGAATTTATTAAGACCTCATCAAAAGAATCTAAAAAAATATGAATTTATGTAAAAAAAGAAGAAAAATATGTTTACTATCGAACTGCCATTAATTGAAATAAAAACAAAAAGTTCTAAAAAACAAATGGGTGTTGACGAAGAAAGGAACAGAAAAGGGAAGAATGACGAGAATTGTTTGCTTGTCAAACAGTTCGTGGTAACGAACTGTAAGTAAGGAGTGACCTGGCTCAATAGTAACCGAAACTCTAAAAACGAAATTTTGATACCAATAGATACATCAAAAGAATCAGATTTTAATGCTAATTTCGAATATATAAGTTTCATCATGTTTTGTTCTACCCATCAAAAGTGCCTGAGAAAATTTGCCCGATTTTCGAAAAAAGGAGGAAAGCTATAGAACCTTACTGAAAATCACACCATCAGATTCAGCGTATCAGAGAACCCTACTTTAGAGGTTTCAAGCTCCTATCTGGAAACATGTGGAATTTCGTATTTTTTTTGCCAGAAGAAAGATCACGGATGCCTGTTTCTTTGTTTTTTTTTGTTTTTCTGTTGTATTTTTTTTGTTTTTTTTTATCAAAGGGTGATCGTATCGACCCAGTGGTCCTAGAATATCGTGGGAGGGCCCATTTGAACGGAAATTAAAAGTTCTAGTGCCCTTTTTAAGTGACCGAAAAAAATGGGGGGCAACTAGGCCCCCTCCCACGCTCATTTTTTCCCAAAGCCACCCGATCACAATTTTGAGATAGCCATTTTGTTCAGCATGGTCGAAAATATAATAACTATGTCTTTTAGGATGACTTAATCCCCCATAATCCCTGGGTAGAGGGCTGAAAGTTATGAACTTTACCCAGTGTTTACATATAGTACAGTATTGGTTATTGAATTGAATTTATTTATAACCCATTGAAAATACAATAACGAACGGAGTATAAAAAAAAGAATAAGAAAAGAAAATGCAAAAGAAAAGATAAATAAAGACAAATAAAGTAAAATTAAAATTCATAGAATAACCGCACAAGCATAGTAATAAACCAAACAATCACACAGTATACATAACAAGCAAAAAAAAATGACAGCACAAACCAATGAAACATGCACATATTGGGAAGTATACAGACGTTTTCAGGGGGATTTTTTCTGGCAGTAGGGGGGGGGGGGCTCGGCGGTTATATGGAAGGATCTTTCCATAGCGGAAGTTTTTAGGGGGGAAGGGACATTGCTATGAAGGGGTACTGGATTTCCCAGCATTATTTAAAAAAAGATTAGAAATTAGGTAAATTTTTAAGGGGTCATTTTTAAAGAATTAAAACAAAATTTGAAATTTGGCGTAAAGAGCGAGGTATTGACTAGGGGATGAACCCCCTAAAATATGTATTAAAAATATATGAATATAGAAGTTCGTTACATATGTTAATTCGTAATTTACGTATATTTATTATTAATAAAAACGTTAGTAAATAATATTAAACAACTTTCGAGAAAGCCATTTAACCAAATAAAAGTAAAATTAATATGCAAACTTTGTTTTAATTATTCATGTAGGCCTATGGTGATATTTTTGATAAAATCAAAAATGGAATTCAAAAACGTTCAAAAATTAAATAAAAAAACAAGTTTTTTTTAACTGAAAGTAAGGAGCGACATTAAAACTTAAAACGAACAGAAATTACTCCGTATATGAAACGGGCTGTCCCGTCCTCAACGCCTCGCTCTTTACCTAAAGTTAGACTCTTTCTCACAACTTTATTTTTTAAACAATAAAAAATTTTAGCGTAAAGAGCGAGGCGTTGCGGAGGGGACAGCCCCTTTCACATACGGAATAATTTTTGTTCTGTCGCTCCCTACTTTCAGTTAAAAAAAACTTGTTTTTTTTTTAATGTCTAACAAGACGTCTTCAGTGCAGGCAGATGAAAACCAAACAAAACAGCAAACATCCAAAAAAAGGGGGAGAAGGAAAAAAAACAAAAAGACATGCTAAAAACAAGTAAAAAGTAAAAAAAATTAAAAATCATCGAAATAATAAAAAAAAACCCAGATACGTCCAAATGTACAATAGTTTCTCTCGCCTACTACAGGTAGTAAAATAAAAAATACAATTCCGTTGTCTCATGTAAATACCATTAAAAAAAATATGTATAGAATTTCAAATGTGTATTTAGTTTGCTTTATTTTTTATTTACTTTTTTCGATTTTTTGTTTATCCATTATTGTTTTTTTTTTCAGCTTCCCTTCTTGTTTTCAGCCTTTTTGTCCAGCTTTTTATGCATCTTGTTGTTCCTGTTATATATATATATATATATATATATATATATATATATATATATATATATATATATATATATATATATATATATATATATATATATATATATATATATATATATACATATATATATATATACATATATATATATATATATATATATATATATATATATATATATATATATATATATATATATATATATATATATATATATATATATATATATATATATATATATATATCAAGTTGCTAATAAAATGTGTGCACATTTTACAGATATTGGTAAGAGTGTATCTGATAGTGTTGTGCAGTCACCCAGTGATGGCTCTTATAATGATTTTCTCGATGAGGCAGCTGAAGTCTCTATGTTCTAAAGACCAGTGACTCTTGCAGAGCTTGAGACGACGGTGATGTCAATGAAGAATTCAGCAGCTGAGTCGGATTTTTTCAGTGTTAGAATTCTTCGTTCTGTTTTCTCTATTATTTCAGGTCATTTGTTGTATTTGATTAATTCATGTTTTAAGAGTGGAGTTTACCCGGATTGTTTGAAAAGTGCTCATGTGGTACCCCTGTTTAAGAGTGGTGATAAGAATGACATGAATAATTACAGACCAATATCAATGCTCCCAATAATATCACGTCTGTTTGAAAAACTGATTTATGTAAGAATGGTGGATTTTTTAAATAAAAATTCTTATTTTCACCCTACTCAGTTCGGATTTCGTCATGGGATGTCAACAGAGCAAGTTTTGCTTTTTTTAACAACATTTGTCAATGATTCGTTGGATCCAGGGTTGAAAGTTGCGTCTATATTTCTGGACATTATGAAAGCATTCGACTCTGTTGACCGTAGTGTATTATTATCAAAATTAGAGCATGCCGGTATTCGTGGTAATTTTCATAGTTTGATTTTGTCTTTTTTGAGTGGAACGAAACAGTGTGTTGGGGTTGGGAGTGTTCATTCTGATTATATGAATGTGAGATGTGGAATACCACAGGGTTCTGTGCTTGGACCCTTGTTGTTTTTAATCTATATTAATGATTTGAATGCGTGTCTTAAAAGGATATTTAGTCATGTGGGACCTGCAGCTAGAAGGTCAAAGATGATATTGCCTAGCTTCGCTGATGACACACAGTATTCTGTGGCAGCTCTGACTGAGGCAGATTTATTTCTGCTTTTAAATACAGGAATGAGTTGTATTGAAAGATGGATGCATGTAAATAAATTATGTTTGAATCATAGTAAAAGTAAATTTATTCTATATGGAAGAAGTACTAATTATTATCCTTGGATCCATGGTATTCAACTAGAAAGTGGATATCTCCAGAGACATAGTTATGTCGAATATCTTGGTGTCCAAGTTGACGAATGTCTTATGTTTAAACCTCATATTGAATCACTGTGTACAAAAATTGCCAGGAATATTGGAATGCTGCGGAAACTGAAACATTTTTTCCCTCCTAAAATTTTAAGAATGCTGTATTTCTCGCTGGTTCATCCCTATTTGTTATATTGTGTAAGTGTTTGGTCAGCGACATTTAATACTTATCTACTGCCACTGAGGGTTCTTGAAAATAATGCTCTTCATGTTTCATCTGGAATACATGGCTCTAACCCCGTTCAAACTCATTACAACGGTATTAAGATTGTGCCATTGTTCAGTCCAGTTAAGTTTTGGACGGAATTATTAATGTTTGAAATATTTAATGGCCTGCTACATTCATGTTTCTCGATTGCATTTACTGAAGCTCAACACAGGTATGAGACAAGAAATGCCCATTCAATACGAACCCCGTTCCCTGTAACAACAGGTCTGAATTTTCTATCCGTTTTTTTGGGCGCAGTTACATGGAATAAACTTCCTGAGGAGATAAAAAACAAGACAGATCAGGTTAAATTTCAAAAGTCGTTTAGAGTTAGTTGTTTTTCTCAATATGTAAGATTTTAGTGGTTGTGTGTAGAGAATGATTGGTTGAATGTTGTTGGTGAGATGATTGTTTGGATTTTGAATGGATGAGTGATTTATTTCCTTTTTCTATTTATTTTTTTTCTCCTCTATTTTTGTGAATCTTGTGAGTTGTGTTGGGTTGTTTGCATGGATGGTTCTCAAGTTCCCATTTTTTTGTGGGAGGGGTGGGAGAGCGAGGCAAGAGAAGATATTTATTTGTTTTTGGGTTGGACCTTTTCTGGGTTATATTAAGGTCCGAGGAAATAAAAGATAATAACAGAAAATATTATATATATTTTTTCTTTTTAAGTGTTTTTCTTTTCTTTCGGGTTTTGTCCGGCATGCAGTAATGCATTGGATTGTGTTTTTTAAATGAGATGTTTGTTTATTTATATATATATATATATATATATATATATATATATATATATATATATATATATATATATATATATATATATATATATATATATATATATATATATATATATATATATATATTGTTCTTATCTCCGCTAAAGACGCATTGCAAAATAATTCCGTTATTTCTGTATACTGTTCTATTTCCTTGGACCCGTTTATTTGCTAGATTTTTTTGTTTTTTATTACTATTTTTTATTTTTTGTTTTTATAACTATTTATTTGTTTATTTTTGTTATTTGATTATAATAATATTTATTTCTTTATAATGTTTATTTGTTTATAATAATAATTTGTTATTATTATTATTATTATTATTATTATTGTTATGGGTAAATAGCAAACCTGTATTTTTGTATCAATCCAGGTTTTTTAGAGTTTCTCTTGATATGCTCTTAGTTAAGAGACAAGTACATGCTTTGAATAGAATAATTGTTTAGGTCAGCCTTATTTTTGGGCAGAATTGAGAGAAGTTTTTTACCTATGGATTATCAAGCATTAACTGGAAAAAATCGACTGGTCCTCTCAAAAGGCATGTCAAAAGGCATCTGTTAAAAAATGCTAAAAAATGAAATCATTAAACGCCCGAATGCTTCAAAAACTGCTTTGAGAATTAGACCGATTGTCATTTTGATTCTCCACAGAGGTAATCTTAAGGGCGGGGTTCCAAACAGGGAGCGGGGAGGGCGGGAGGGAGTAGGGTCCATATGTTTGAAAATGCTTTTTTATGGTATTTCCATTAAAAAAACGAAAAACAAAAACTAAATCCCCCCCCCGTAGATTACGAAAAACTTCTGTTCTTTGTATCTTCATTTTAAGAAATCGAATAAATATTTACCCCCTTTCTCTGCATTATCGTGATTTATCAATTCTGCCTTAGCTGCCTGATAATTAATTTTTGATAGTTGGCCTGATGATTATGCTGAGTAGCCCGATATTTTACTCGACAGTCTTATATTTTACTCATAACAGGAATTGGAAATTTTGGGAAACATCTTTCTCGAATAGGGAGAAGTGAATCCCCATTATGCCAAAAATACGAGATGGCCCCTGTGGAAGCAAGAAGGCGTCTGTTAGAATAATTTCCAGCTAGGATTAGACACCGCTTTGAGAAATTTCATAATGTTGTTAAGCTGGAGGACATAGTAAGGGAAGGAGAAGTCCGACAGCTGGCAAGACATATGGTAAGGGTGAAGAGACCAAACCCATCATTGCCCCCCCCCCTCCCAACGATAAATAGAGCTTAGTTTTTGGGGTGTAGAGCCTCTACAAAGCCTGAGCTTCGACACATTGATTGTGGGTCCATCCCTTCTAATATTAATAATAATATTACTTGGTAATCTTAGCAAGAGTCGAATTATACAATATACAACTTTCAGAATTATCTTGACTGGATGAGGGAAATATTACTAAAATATTCTTTCTTTTCTTGTTCTGAAAAAAAAATCAATTTTTTAAGATGTTTTACCAATTTTCTGCTTTAGCGGGTACTTCTGAAGAGCTGAGACCACCCTATGTGGTGGGCAGGAGAGGGTTATGATCATGGGGTGGGGTTATCAATCATACATGTTTCCGTGGTCACCCCATGACTCATGGTCACCAAGGGTCATGTGTCAGTTAATGCCACCTGGCGATAAGACCCTTGGTGCCATGAGTACCGTGACCAATCATGTGCCGATGAAGTATCAAAATTCATAACTGGAGTATCAATGGGATTTTAAAGTTTAAAAGACTTTAAATTTGTAATCTACGGTGTATATTTACAAAATTTACAGCCCGAGCGTCAAAAATTTGCATCGTGATCGTTCACAGAAAAAGCGTTTTGCCTACCTACAAAACTGTAGTGCGTGTTCCCCATCTAGTTGATCAGTGTAATTGACGGTGTTGCGGATATGCTTACACCAATCGCATATTTTGCCCTTCTTAAAAGTTGCTCGTCGCCATTGTGAAAAGCAGAGTTCACTGCAGAACGTGTGTTTGTCATTAGTTGACGGATTCTTCTGTGAATAAGCTTTGGGGCCCAGTTTAAAACACCAGAAGCATGTCCCTTCTCCAGACTGCTCACCATCTACAAGAAAATTTCGGCTTAGAAATTGATAGGTATGTAGTTGCCGTTATAGACACATTCAAATTTAATCCCTTAAAACGGTAAATCTTTATTTCAAGTTTAATCCCTACCGAACTCCCTTCACTTCGATTCCTGGCGTGGTCAGTTATTTGGTTTCAGACGGGGGTCAGCGACAAGACTCTGTAAGCTCAGTCAGAGTCGATGCAGCTCTAAATGGGTACCTGGAGAAATATGGAGAAGGTAAACAGGAAGGATGTGCAAAAACACAAGATGGCTGGCCCCCCACACCCCATTGCACTCCCTAGATAAAGGGCCAAGAAACTGAGATCAGCACTGCTGGCTTGGAACTTGAGGGTCTAGTGCCGTCATATTTACCTACTAATCCCTAATGAAGATCTCCCCTATACACAAACTTTTCTCTTAGGACATCAGTAGACAGCTCTTTTCATTGCGATAGGTAGACAAAGAAACATATTTGAGATTTATGAGCAGTTTAGAATTTCGTTTTTCTCTTTGATTCTGGAGGGAACTTGACTCTTGCACACAACTTGACCTTGGGTCTTACACACACATAAAAGAAATCAAAGGGTTAAAGACCGGCACAATTGCTACTACTGCTAAAAAAGTGTCGCACCCAATAAGTCGCTTGATATTGACACATTCATGAACAGTCTTTCTCCATCTCATCTTGCTTCTGCCCTGCTTTGACCAAGAACGGATCCAGGTTCATGACACATGGGTGGGGTTATTGGAAAGTGGGTAGGGAGGTCCAAACTTTTCAACGTAACTAACTACTATAGGACATAACACTAAGTTTTATGTTTTTAGCAAACTTATCCATAATAAAAAAAACAATTTGGGGAAATGATGTAAAAACAATTTATAAAGTAACATTTTTAGTTTAGGGGGCTACACCTCAGCCCTGTTCAGGCTGAAAATTTTATTTTGAAACACAAAATGGCAGAAATCGGCTCTTTGCTATAATACGATATTTTCTGTTACTTAAAAAGGGCGCTAAGGCTTTGATTTTCCATTTGAATGAATCATTTTCCACTAATTGACTATGAATAGGCTGGTACGATCCTTAAAAAAAGCCCCTTTATTTGCCTGTGTCACTGTTAAGGTTAAATTTCAAATGAAAAACTAAAATCCTTAAATATTATCAATAGTAGCCGTACACCACTTCAGCAAGAAGCCGAAAGATTCTTGGTAAATTGTAAGAGCTTCTGATATATTGCTTTGTATTTTTGATAACCATGTGAGCGTCAACAATAAGTTAAAAAAAATGCAGAATTAATTTATGACTTTAAAAAATTTTACATTCAAAATATAAGCCAATTTTAAGGAAGTTAAATTACTTTATTTATAGCTGAACAATTAAGTATGAACCTGGAAAGAGACCGAAAACAAGTTAACAAAAAGCCCACTTGTAGCCTATTTACGGGCTTTAAAAATTTATCTATGAAAACATAAGTAAATTAACCGGTATGTTACCTATGAAAACATAGGTAAAATACCCGATAGGTTACCGGGTTTGAGCCCCCCCCCTCCCAAATCTTTTCCCGGCTCATAAAACGTAACAAAAATGTATATAAACAAATTTTGATTCGCCTTGAATATTTTTGGTATCCTCCTCGAACAAAAATCCTCGATAAACCACCCTAGGGAGGAGGGGGTTTAACCTCCTCCTCCCTAAATGAAACTACTTTTTTCCGTCAAATGAACGGTGCCAATTTGTAATGAATTCCTTTCTACGGCTCTTATCAACTGATGTAATTTCTTAATCTGGAATAGATAACCTATACATAAGAAAGTAAAATTGAAAACAAAAAAAGGAAAAGTGAAAAACTAAAGATAGAATTCAGAGAGCATACCGGCTAAGCTATTCATCTTTTCTTCTGGCGTAGCGGCACGTGCGAGACACCCCGTTCTTTCAGCATACTCTTTCATCCTCACACCAAGAGCTTTCATCTCTGATTCCAAATTATCCGAATCCGAGTCAGATTGATGAAACTAAAAGATTCGAAATTAATTTAAATATCTTGCATTCGTAATGACTAAACTGATATATGATACGCTTGATGTACTTGGATTCGATATTTGTATGCTAAAGCGTATACTATGGAAACTCGTTGTTTAATTTTGAACTTCCTGCTGCGTAATTGGATAGGAGATGGTCGGAAAAGTGTTTATTTGCATTAGTTCATTTTAATGTATGACATTTGATAGCATTTACTAAAATAACGGGTGAGATATTCATTATGTGTGGAGAAGAAGAGAATGATAAATTCATTTTTTGGGAGTTAAATGGATTGAGGGAAGAGAATTTTTCTGAGGTGGTCTAAAAGGAAGGAACGGATTGATTTTAAATTAAGTGATAGACATTTTATGGGGAATAAGAAGGTCGGCTGGTATGGGTTAGGCACAGTGGAGTCTTTTCTGTAGTTCATATGTTCAGTTTGAATACAAAAGAGTGTTTTTTCACTTTGTTCTGAATTTTTGTAATAACCGCGGCTCATAGATACTTTTAACATTAATAAAATCATATCATTATATCCAGGGAAAGAACTAATTGACCCCATTTTTACAGGAGCTTTCGACTGGGGTAATTCAAAAAGTGGTATGTGACACTTTTGGTCAAAATGGTGTTTATAGAGTGTTATCCGTGAGCTTGCTAGCGAAGCCACCTTAGCTTTCTATCTGTTGTCCACTAGCAGAAAGCCACTAGTCTGATATTCGTGAGAAGACAAGAATTGGCAAGGCTTGGAAAAGTGAATCCAGGCCGTTAGTGGAAACTTCTTCCGGAAAGTAGCTTGTGGTGTGAAATTCAAATTATTGAACTAGAGACTTTAAAGGAAAACTTGGAATTTTGACTGATTTCTCTATTTTGTAATCGATTGCTTCAGAAAATGAATCTTTTTTTGGAAACCTTCCAAAATCACAAATGGAAGCCAATCATTAATGCTAGTTTAAAAAGAAAATAATTATGACATTGTTTGTATGGTCAATTTTCAAATGACTTGCTTTTTTAGTTGGTATCAGTAGTAACTATCTATGGAATTCTATGGCCCCTATGTACCAAACAGGTTTTTCTGGTAGGTATTCCAGTAGTCCAATTCTACAGGGCATTACACCTTTGCCAAGAGATTTACGCAATTTCTAGTTCAAGGTATAGACACATCTTTTTTAGCGATAAACCAAAACCAGCACGTCTTGTTCCGCTGTTATGCAATTACTTTTTGTATATATTCAGGTTTCAAATTAGTTTTTTCATCAGTTGGAATAGTTCATTCAACTTAACACTACTGACATTTTTTGTGAACATTTACTTAGAAATGGATAATTCTAAGCAACTTCTGGTGAGTAAAAATTTTCTCATTATTATAATAAAAAGAAATTGTCTGGTATTAAGTTAAGGAAGAAATTCTTTCCTTACACTGTGTAGTTACCTCTTTTAAATAGCTTCCTTCATCATTAAATATTAAATGATCCATGTATTTCAATTTTAGTAAATATTCAAAAAAGAGAGGCATGTTCACTTTGATTTTATCATTGTATATGAAAAATTAAAATAGAATTTGCATATTAGTTTCGGCAGATATGAAAGGCTGCCTCCCTCCTCAATATCTTGCTCTTTACACTAAAGTTCGAATTTCGTTCAAATCCCAAAGGTTGGTCTTCCTTTTTTCTGTGATTTTAAGTATTTCGTAATTTAGGTATATAAGTTTTAAAAGCTTTGCACATAATTGTCAAATTTTGTTTTGTGTTTCGATACTATGGAATTGAAGATCCTATACCCCCCCCCCCTGTTAATATTTTGAATAAGTAAGAATTGAGCTAGCTAATTAAATTTTGTCATTTTTTTTTATTTCAAATTTTGAGGGTTTAGTGCCATGATATTCGTACGTACGCGAGGCTTTTTTAAAAATTATATGACTGGGTAGCGGGCAACGGACCAATTCTAACACAGTTTTTCTTTACTTGGTATCCGTTAAAAACAAAATTTTTGCGTTAAATAAGTAATTCTTGTATCTTTTAAAAGAGATTTACGGAGTTTGAGAGAGACTTTGTTCCTCGAGTCCGTGTGGTTAGAGGGGGTTGTTTGTGCAGATAAAATTTTTCTTCTATAAAAAAAAAGGGGGGAAATTATTTTGATATTCAAAAAAGAGAGGCATGATCAATTTGATTTTGGTTCATTGTATATGAAAAATTAAAATAGAATTCGCATATTAGTTTTGGCAGATATGGAAGGTCGCCTCCCTCCTAAATATCTTGCTCTCTATGCTAGAGTTCAAATTTCTTTCAAATCCCAAATGTTTGTTTTCCCTTTTTTCCTGTGATCTTAAATGCTTCGTAATTTAGGTATATAGCTTTTAAAAGCTTTGCATATAATTGTCCACTTTTTTTGTGTTTAGATACTATAGAATTGAAGATACTTTGCCCCCCCCTGTTAATTTTTTTAAAAAGTAAGAATTGAGCTAGCTAAGTATAGATAGCATTTTAACCTATGTTTGCAAATTTAGGTCTATAGGCCACTGGGTTAACGATCTAATTTAAAGCCTATAGACTGGAACATTTAATATTTTTCTAAATGGTAAAAATAGAAACAATGATTCCTATCCTATGGCTATAGAATACTGATTGTCTAATAAAAAAAAAACGTTTGATTTCTAAGCCTAATATATTTCTCGCGAAATTTTTACTTTTTTTGCTTTACTGAAATGAGATAAATGCTTTTCTAAACAAAATTACATGGATGATGATACTAACTTTCTTTCTGTAAAAAAAAGGGGGAAATTATTTTGATACTAATTTTTTCTCTTCTTTTTTAAGGCGAATTATGAAGAATTTGCTGCCCCTCCAGCTGTAAAAAGAGTTATTGCTACCGCAAATAGCAAAGAAAGTATCCCTCTTCCATCAAAGAAAGTGCGAGACGACAAGACCGCCCGGTCAGTGTCAGTCCCAATGCAGTCTGGTCAAAAAACGAAAAGACAGTGGGCCATAAGGGTGGAAAACCCTGCTATACAAGCTAGCGACATCGATACTGCATCAATGCAAGTTGCAAGGCCAACAGTAATCAGATTTGCTAGTTCATCGGACCAGCCAGGACTCTCTATGCAACCTAGCAAGAAATTCGAGTCAGCCTCATCCGATCAAGATGGTGGGAACACTCCTCTTCACGCCATGCCAGGGACTTCTGATGTACAAGTGCAGCCAGAACTTGTAAATTTATATATATTTGTTTTCTTTTCCGTATTTTTTTTTCAAAAATAAGGTAAATTTTCTCAGGCGCATAATTTTGATGAGAAAAACTTAAATTTGTTTCTAAAATATTATAGAATAATAATAATCCTATTTCATTTTCGTTCGTTAACCAAATTAGCAGTATATAAAGGAATGCTTATAACGCTGAAGTAGCTTATCATGCATTTCTATAAAAAAAACCTTACCTTTTAACTTCTAGCCAAGACGCATTCTAATGCAATAATTCCAATATTCCTTTTAAACAAAAACTAACTATTTGAAAAACAAACAATTCACTGTTTCACAGTTGACAAATCATTCTCAAACTACTGTATATTTTGTACTAAGCCGACACACATATCCGGTGCTATCAAATTATTCCCATTGCTACTTAATCCGCTTTGAATTTTAAGTAGGGTTTCATGTAGCAGGATGTGTATTTGCGATAAGAAGGTCTTTTTTAATAATCACCGATTATGTCTTCACAATGATGTCAAGAAACATTATTTGGGCAAACTCAATTCAAGCAATTATTTTCGTTTAAAGATGCATTCGAGAAAGAATTTGAGGCTGTTCCATTTGAACAGTGCTGTGAAGTCGGATATCCCAACTCGAAAGGGCATTGATCCTCCTACCTCGAAGGAAACCCCCAGCTCCCAAGGGTCCGCCCCGGGAGGGGGTGGGGGGGGGGGTAACTTCTTATTTAAAAAAAAATATTGTTTGATAAAAAAAAAGAAAAAAAAAAAGTGTGTTATAATTGGGCTGAGACTTTCGTCAAAAAAAAAAAAATTAATCTATTCATTTTCTAGTTTCAGGGGGAAGCTGTGAAAACTTCTGCCTTCCCTGGTCCAGGACTTCAAAGTATCATGGGTAATTGCCCCCTCTCGCCGGATGGTGTTAGTGAAGGTACGTTATTTGATATCCCTCTGGATTTTCAATTTACAGCTGAAGAAATGGACAGTCTTATGCAAATTGTTGGGCCTACTTCTTCCGTGGACACTTTTAACAACAACTTTACTATTAGTGAATTGAGTCCTGAACAAACCGGGTCAGGACATGAAAATGGTGCTACGTCCTCGGAAATACGTGAATTTTATTTGTTAGAGTTTGACCTAAGTCAATTGCAAACATACAGGGTAGATTTTACCTCCCCCACGGAAAAAACTGGCGTTATTTTAACTAATCCCGTGAAAGTTCTCCATAGCTATATCGACAAAATTCGAGCACTTATTGAGGGGAAGCGACTTGATTTCCCGTGGCATGTTTGTAGGTCCGAAGGTGTACTTTATACAGACAAACGACGAAGACATTAATAAACATTGCAAAAGAGTTCCCACGTACTTTGTGGACAAGAATTTCAACATGAACATTTACAGGAATTGTATTATTCAAAATACAATTCCACGAGCCAAATTGCTGGCAATTCGTTCCCACAACTACAGGAACTTTACTGTAAATGTAGAAAAAATAGCCATGAGTACCATTTCCGACAAGTTCTATGTTTGTCAAGATGGTGTGACTACCCTCCCCCTTGGACACTATTTAACTTCAGACCGGGCCGAATGTATTGCCCACAGGGAAAGGCTCGGTTTAAATAAAGTCCTGTAAATTATTTCCTAAAAACCTTTGGGGGGGGGAGCCTCACGCCCCTTGTGGGGGGGGGGGGGGGGCTCGCGGCCCGGGGGGAGGGGGCCGGCCGCCGCCAGCGCGGGGGCGCACCGCCACAATATCAAAGTTATCTTTTTTGACTTAGAGCAGATTTTTTTGTAAATGTTTCAAGTGCTCTCTCTAATTTAATGTTGTATTTTTTTCTCTATAAATAAACAAAAAAAAGTGTTTTTTCTCTGTACCCATGTAAATGTTGTATTTTATTATAAATAAATTTAAAAAAAAAGTGTATTTTTTTTCAATGTATTGTTACTTTTTTCTATGCATATAATAAAAGAAAAATATGATTCTTTATTCGTCTTCATCTTATTCTTGAAGAACAGAGTAGTAGTAGTAGGGAAATTATTTAGTCATTAGACAATTAGGGTCTACGTTTAATTGTCCAGGTGAACTGTTGAAGGGAACATGTATCAATTTAAAACCCCATTCAGATCGTTACTGTATGGGTCCTCAATGTCGGGCAAAACAACACTCTTAAATAAAATAATTAAAAATTGCGATAAAATGTTTGTGGAAAAGCCGAAAAAATATATTATTGCTATAGTATTTGGCAGAAGTCATACGATAAAATAAAAGCAATTGCCACCACGGGATTGGTGCAGATACAATTCATACATGGACTTGAAGTTTTCAACATTATTGAAGCAAACTCTTGGCTGATCATTGACGATCTGGCTAAATCTATTAAACAATGGTCCCGGCATATGCTGCAATTGTTCAACGTTCGCTCTCATCATGAACAGATTTCCGTTACACTGGTTCTACACAATCTCTTTCATCCGAGCAAATGTATGCGAATACTTGCTTTGAATTGTACCTACTATATCATCTGGAGAGTTGTTCGTGATTCTAGCTCGCTAATAACGCTCAATAAACAGATCTATCCAGGTACCCCTAAATTTCTGCTCTCAGCATACAATCAGGCAACTAATAAACCCCACGTTTATATCCTATGGGATCTTAATCAAAATACACCCGAAGATCTGCGTGTAGTCATAGATATTTTCAACAATGAAATTACAGTAAATCTCCCTGTGAACTCTAAAAAGAGATATTAGTCGCTATTTTGACATTGAAGAAACTATATGAAAATAGATATTTGTTTGCAGATCTAAGCATTTCAAAACCTCAGCATAGAAAAGCAATGCTCAAATATGGTATTGAAAATTATTTCATTAATCTAATATCTGAACTTTGTTTAAATTTGACCGAGGGTAATGTTCAATTGCCAGAAGTAGTTAAGCAACAGGCAAAGCAACATCGTTCCATTGTACGTACATTGGCCTCTAAAAAGAAAGGAAAGAATTTTAAAAGGAAACGACTTCTTCAGGCAGGCGGTAGCTTTTTCACACTTTTACTGCCAATAATTGCAGGATTTGTAAACAGTTTTCTCTAGTGAGAATGGCAAAACCCTATAAATTGACTCCAATAGAACTAGCTCTCTCACCCGTGGAACACTTTGAGGACAATCTGAGTAAATTCCTTGACAATGAAACTATTGAGGATGATAAAAACTGCTTTTACTTCAAGATGCACTTTGCCGAGTGGACAAACACAAGTCCTATCGATCGAAGCCCACTGCTGCTGCTGCTGATCCCAAAAAAGAATCATCTTCTCAAGAGTCTGCTGCTGCTGGAACACAATTAATGATGGAGTAATTTTTTTAATTTTTATTTAATTTTTAAATTCTATGGCCCCAATCTTTTGGTTAAAAATTAACACGACTCTAATTCTATCTCTTGGAAAGTGGTCAAATTCAAGTTGAGAGCAATGGGGAAAGGATTATAATTCAGAGCAAAAGCTATAATGTACTTGATTTAATGTATGACATGGTTACAAATCGTAAAGGACTATTATCATTTGACACTCATCTATACAACTTTCTAAATAGGTTAAATTTCCTCAAAAGTCTTATTGGCAATTGAAAAATTCTAAAAAAATTAAATGAACATGCATCATCAACAACACCATTAAAATATGAAGTTGAAGAAGAAGATTTTAAATCAATTTTGGAAAATACTAGCACATAACTGATAACTAGACAAAAGCGAAGACGTATCAAGTCAACGTCACCACCAGCCAGTATACAAAAGGGTAGTGGACATAACACAACGTGTTTACATTCAAAATGGCTGAAGTTCTGAAATATGTTTATGAAAATATTGGCCTGGCGGAGAGTTTAAGTTCCCCCGCCACTCTTTCCAAAGTTACTTGTGTTCGCACTAAAAGTGTGCAAGACTATCTACAAAATGAATCAAGTTACACTCTGCATAGAAATCATAGACTTCGTGCCAATCAATATCGAAAAACTAAAGCCTTTTATCCATTGCATATAATGCAAGCAGATCTCCTGACTCTAGATGAGCTTCAAAGACGTCAAAATACACCGTACAAGTACATTCTACTTGCAATCAGTGTTTTTAGTCGCTATGTATATGCAATTCTGTTGCGATCAAAGAGAGTTGTTGAAGTTGCTCGGGCCATTGAAAGTATTCTCGAACAGGGTTCATATTAAAAAATTCAAACGGATCGTGTTAGTGAGTTTATTAATCCCCATGTTGCAAAAGAACTAGAGAAATATAGTACAATCCTCTATCATAGTCATAGTCCTATAAAGGCCGCATTAGCCGAACGATTGATAAGAACTATTCGACTTTTAATTTCAAGATATTGTACATTGAAAAATACATCGGCTTTTATTCATGATCTTGATAAAATCATGTTGATTTATAATCAACGACCTCATCGATCATTGTCCAACTCTACACCAACGGAAGTTCATCATTCGAATCATGATACAATTGACACCTTTCTTAAACAGTATTCCAATGAATCAAAAGTCAAGAAGAACAATAAATTCAATGTTGGTGATAATGTTGGAATTAATAGAACAACTAATAATTTTGAAAAGGGGAATTACTTGTGGTCTACCGAACTTTTTAAAGTGGCCAAAATCCTAGACACTAGACCCATAACTTATCGCTTGCGTGATACCAAAGATGAAGAGATTCTCGGCGGCTTTTATGACTATGAACTGCAAAAAGTTAAAAATGCTAGTGAAATCTACCAAATTGAAAATATATTAAAGACCCGTACTCGCGGCGGTAAGAAACAGTTACTTGTTCGGTGGCTAGGATACAACTCTGATTTTGATTCTTGGATCGGTGTTGAAGATATTGACAATGCCAATGATTTCTATGTAACTTTCATGTCCAACGTTTCCGATCCTCTCTACAATGACTTGAATATGACAAGTGATTTTTGGACAAAACTCTCCCCTGCCATCAAATTTGACGGTGCGTATGAAGTGGCTCTTGTCGACTGTATTCTCAAAAATACCTATGACATCCTGAGAAAGGATCGTAAATACGAAATAAAACTTATACAAATCAATTGGACTATGAGTGGATTGAGCTATGTCGACTATGAATGTGTTGAAGCACTTAAACCTAGTGACTATCCACATGTCAAATTGAAATATATTGAATATGATAATATGGGAGATTTGTGTCGTACAATCAATAGAAAAATCTCATATCGCCGGAATGGTTAATTTCGTTTTAATTATTCATTGGAACTTGATAGGATTTACATTAGTTCACCAGTTGAAACTGAAACAATTATTCTCAATTATAATCTGAGATATGTCCTTGGCTTCAAACAGAATATGATCAATGGGAAAAATGCTGGCACCGTTTACGGGATGAATCAAGTTATTTTTGTTGATTATCCACCTGGTTTCGCCTCAGACTATTGCATATTTCTCAATGCATCCTTTGTGGAAACATCGAGAGTCGGTAATTCAAATGTCTACCTCCTACGTGTTTTTGAGAAAAAAACCTCCCAAGAACATGGGAGTTACTAATCTAAAGCATCTCCTGCGTGTTTAGTTAAGCATTCCGTGTTTGAAACTCACTCTGTCGGTTAACAGTAAAAAACTACGTAGATAATCCTTAATCAATAAAAAAAGGTTTAGCAGCAAGAACAGGCACATTCCGACCTATTGTCGACGACAACGGTACAATCACCTAAAATGAACAATAGAAGAATTCCATTTGTCTGCCCCGATATTGACTTTTATCTTGGTGCTTTGAGTCCTCGTCAAATAGGGAACGGATTAGACTACTGCATTGGGCGTACTACAATGTCTGGGTATGGTCTTGGTAGCTGGTTTGCTAGGCTATTTCGTTTTGCACTACCCCTTGCCAGAAAATATCTTGTACCTGCTCATCAAATTTTGCTGCCTCCACACTACAGGACTGGGGGTCGGGCAAGAATTTCAAGGAGAGTGTTAAGGAAAATATTAGATCTTCAACAAGGGCCGTTGGTGAACAATTAAAATCTCGACAAAATGGGGAGGGATTGAAAAGGATGCGTTCGCGTCATTCACTCATCAGTCTTCACCCAGGCAGGAAGCAAAGGACATCAACAAAGACTTTGAGAAATAAAACAACGAAGGCCAATAAGAAGAAAAAGAAAAAGATTGTTAGATCAAAGAAGGATTTCTTCTCTTAAGATGACTTATCTCCCCCACAAGGAATCATATCCATCAATCAGTTCCTCATTGAATCTATTCAATGCTGAAAATGTTGATGTCAGTGTCAAGTATGGCTACTATGAACAATTTCACCCCCAACACCTCCTCTCGGAGAATATACCAATTCAAATATTTTCCAATGAAAACTATTTCATTGATTTGTCGTCAACATTTATTGATTTAAATGCTGTGGTGAAGAAAAAAGTCAAATAATACAACTCCAAATGCCGGCGATGGTCTCTCCTATGAAAACTGTATTCTACACAACCTATTCAAGCAAATTAATGTATTTTTTAATGGAACATTGGTGAACACTAGCATTAATTTATCAAACTATGCCAGCTACATACAATTTATGATGATGACGCCAATGGCATACAAGGAGATTAGGGGGCAATCATTGAGCTATGAATATCGAACAGGTGTTGATACAGACGGTGAGTTGACTACTGCAGTGACCCAGGAGTATCATCTGGTTGGAAAATTAAATCATGAGATATTCAATATATCACAATGGCTACCCCCCAATGTCAAGATTGACATAAAGTTACAGATGGCACCATCGAATTTCATTTTGAGAAAAACACTTCCTGCAGCACCCGATGCAAATGTCATTATCACATCGGCAAGTCTCCACGTCCGAAAACAACAGGTTATGAACCATGTTGCAGTGGCAGTGGAAAAGCTAAGAGCCAAGGGCAACAATATTATACTTTTTTTCCCCCATACAATCATCAATCCACGTCATATTGCGGTCGATTCTCGTAGCTATAGCGACTCATCTTTTATCATTGGAAAAATCCCATCAAAATTGGCTTTGGCCTGTGTGAAGAGTGGCAGTGCCGGTGGATCCTGGACTGAATCCCCCCATGATTTTAATTTTGTCGGCCTATCTAGCCTCGTGTGCTAAGTGAATGGTATTCCACTGTAAACTATATCTTTTGACAAAAAATCCTATGAAGACCCCCACTATTTTACTATGCAGTCCCTATATGATGATTCTCAACTTTTTCAAAATGGAAGAACCAATTAGATGTTTTCAAAAAATCCTTGAGCTATTGTTTTTGACTTTTCGGGCACAAAAGATATGAGTACAGTACGAACTGGGAATGTTCGTTTAGAGTGTAAATTTGCAGATGCTCTGACTGAGAGTATCATGCTAATATCACTCAGTCAATTTGAAACCTATTGGGAAATCACACCCGACGGCAGTGTTCTACTAGACCTTGCACCAAGAACACAAACCAAATAATCAATGTATTTAGTATCGATCCATACATGTCGCAGTATAAGTCCCAGTGCATACCTTCGAACTTTATTGAAATAATTCCAAGTGTTAACAATACCCTAATCATTGTTAATAGCAGTCCGTCGACTTTGTAGACCGGTCAGTGGCTATGCATCTTTCAAACAGCGAAGAGTATTGAATTTTTTGATCCTCTTGCCCTATCGTATAAATTCTATGCTCCATACATTAGCAAGTTTATTGAAAGTAGCGGGACAACCATAATTCAAAATCAACGAATAGTACAGGATTTAACGACTAAGACATGTGGCTGTCATGCACTACTCTTTTTCATGTTCAGATGCCGTGGCTACACCTACAAGCAGTTTCTCAACATCTACGTTGATATACCTCGATTGAATGACTTTCTAGTGGAGAATATACTTACAAGTGTATTTAATATTGATTTTAGTGCCCTAATAATAAAATGTTCTAAAGATGTATGTCAAATTGTTTATTAATAAAAAAAAATTTATATACATGATAAAACGACTTTTCTACTCTTTAGATTTCATCCACTACTAGGTATTTGTCGACAACAACTAGTGCAGGTAGATTATCTGAATTCACAGTGTACTGATCCTGTTGTACTGCAAATTCAGGGTCACATTTTCTAAAGTAGAGCGTGACTTCACTCTTGTCATATCTCTTTGTATAGTCAATGATACTATTCTCATTCATTCTATAGAATTCACATGTTTCAATTTGCGTATTTGAAGCAATTCATAAACTGTGTCCTCAAGTGTCGAATCACATTCCGTCACAGCCAAATAAAAATCAGTGGGTTTATAATCATAACACCCATTGTCTTCACAACAATGACGTAGAAACCATATTCTCTTGTTGTTCCAACAGTTGAATCGTTGACCTGGTTCCTCCTCCCAGAAAAATCTAAAACCACGACGATACCAATCTCGTAGCAATAAACTAAAATCACGGTTAGGATTCTTTCCAATCATACCGGGATATGTACTCTCCCACTGCTTACATTTATCATAATGACAATTGGAGCATAGGTAACCTCTAGGATGAGAGCCACACACCTCTTCAAGACAGGAATTACAACCTTTAATTTGCGCAGCGTATCTTCTATGCAATTTACATGGGTTGCATAATCTACACTTTTCATCATACTCATCAATCATTGTGCAATTCTCACATGATGACCAGCTGCCCAGTGAGTACATACATAGTGGGTATGTATGGAACACTTTGTCATGTGTTGACACTCTCGCTACCACAATGAAGCTGAGTTAACACTAACAAAAAATTGTCTGAGATAGAGAGAGAGAGGAATAAATCATCCCTGAGCACCATCTTTTTCATGAAAAAAAAGTCCAAAATTTCTAAGCTAATGTTTAATAGCATATCCATAATATTATTTTGTTGTGTCGTGATCAATATATCAGTAAACTGTATAAAAGCATTTGGACAACGATGTAGAAGCTTCATGCAATAGTTTATGATGGAGAATCAGTTTTCATTCTATCGACAATCATTTCCCGAGAAAATATCTTGATTTGAATAGACAACTCTAGAAAATCATCATCTAGAACCAAACGTTTTTCCATAAGAACTAGATTCCTCATGATTCGCTCTTTCTCGAATCTATCCATTTTTTTTAGAGTCCTAACTCTCTCACAGCCAATTTCAGACTAACCAGAATTTCTTTTTGTACTCTAAAAAATATACGCTAGTCTACTATAGAAAGAAAAAAAAAACCATTGATTTAGAACCAGTTATATTGAACATAATTACAATAATAACAATCACTGATGCATTTTGTTCTCATCAATATATTTCGATATGACATGTAATGCTGACCGAAGTTTATTTATATGGAGAATATTCACTTTTCCAGCAAAACATAGCTGCTCCTCCTGCTTAAATTTGCTTAATGATATCACGTATCTAGCATACATAGTGTCCCATTCAAGACAAAGTGTGCAACTAGCAGTTATTTCCACAGCTACATCAGGTACTCGGGCATCACTGTTGTCAGCTCCATCATTGATCTCCAATAATGTAAATGCACCACTCACTTTTTCCTCTACTAATATCCTCGCAAATAAACTATTCTCTTTGAATTCAATTCTCTTACTAATATGAATTGTAAAGAAAACTATTCCTTTTATTCAAATCCTAATCACCAATCAAGTTATACTCGTTCCTCTTTGAAAAGGTGTAATGCCCTGTAGAAACGTTTACCTATAGGACCGGTATTGCGTAAACCTCTTTGCAAAGGTGTAATGCCCTGTAGAATGGGACTACTAGAATACATACCAGAAAAACCTGTTTGGTACATAGGGCCCATAGAATTCCATAGATGGTTACTACTGGTATCTGCCGTGATTTCCACGGCCGGCCTTATAAGACAGCTTCGATTTATATTGGATGTCCGCGTCTGGTACTTTTTGCCGTTGTACTACAATGCTACGGATAAATCGTTTATATTTTTTTATATAATTCACCCTGTTATGCAAGTTCCCTTCAATCGAATGGTTTGATTCGCTCTCCTGTTTCTTATTTGGTTTATAAGATAATTCGATGTTTATATTGTTCAAACAGTTCGTGGTAACGAACTTGAAGTAAGGAGTGACACGGCTCAATAGTAACCAAAACTGTAAAAACCGGAGTTTGATATCCATAAATATATAAAAACTATTGGCATATTATGCTGATTCTAAATATATAAGACTCATTAAGCTTAATGTTACCCAGAAAAGGCTACGAGCCTGAGAAAATTTACATGATTTTCAAAAAAAGGGTGAGAACAGCCTGTAAAAGTTAAAGAATTTCGGATCATACCATCAGTTTCAGCGTATCAGAGAACCCTGCTGTAGAGGTTTCAAGATCCTATATGCAAAAATATGGAATTTCGTTTTTTTTTGTCAGAAGAAAGATCACGGATTCGTGTTTATTTGTTTTTTTTTTTTTTTTTCTTTCCTCAGGGGTGTTTTTATCGAACTAATGGTCCTAGAACAACGAGAGAGTGCTCAATTGAACATAAATTAAAAGTTCTAGTGCCCTTTTTAAATGATCAAAAAGACTAAAAGAGAACTAGCCCCCCTCCCACATATCCATTTTCTCCCAAAATTGTCTGATCAAAGTTTTGAGATAACCATTTTGTTCAGCATAATTAAAAAGTTCTAAAACTATTACTTTAGAGATAAAGTCCTTAGGGATAGGTCTTTAAGTTATAAAACTTGCCCATTGTTTACGCATAGTATTTGTTAATGGGAAGTATACAGATATTTTTCGGGGGGAAGGGGATTTTGAGCTTGGGGTGGAAAGAGATTGAAGCTTGGAGGGGGGGGGGGATTTTGAGCTTGAAGGGAAATTTCTGGGGATGAACAAAAAGGGGAAATTTTACACTGGGGAGATTTGACAGAATTTCTATACGAAATTTCTTTTTATTTATGTTATTAATTAAAAAACCTTTTTCCACAAAATAAGTTTTTCAAAGAAAAGTAAGGAATCCCATTAAACCAAAAATGAGTCAAACCAAAATCAATTAATGTACCAATAGTGAAACTACCTGAAATCACTATCGACGTACAAATGAAACCAAAAAACGAACAGAAATTACAATAAATAGACGAGTCAAACTCAAAACGAGCAGAAATTAACATGAGTATGGCTCAAAATTCCTATGCGTTCCCAAGGTCAGAAAATAATTTGCACTTTATTGGAAAAATATGAATGTTTTTACTTTTATAACTTTAATAAATCAAATAATATTAACATTTTGATTAACAAATATCAGTATATGTATATTAAACTGACAATGCACATTCCATTTTTATTTTTTTCAGTAAAGTGCAAATTATGTTCTGGCCTTGGGAAGGCATAGGGGTTTGGCTATCTCAAAATTTTGATTGGATGTGTTTCGGGAAATGGTGGGCATGGGGGGGGTCTAGGTGCCCTCCAATCACTTTCGACTATTAAAAAGGGCACTAGCCCTTTGAATATCCAATCGAATGAGCCTTTTTTGAAGTTTCTACGACAACGCCTTCAATAAAAACCTTATATGCCCCCAGGGAACAACTTACAACCCTTGCGCTGAAGGCTGTGGGGGAGTGTCCTCCTCAAAAACATAACTTCCATCTGGAAATCAACTACGCTGAATAAAATGGCTATCTCAAAATTTTAATTGGATTTGTTTCGGGAAATGGTGGGCGTGGAAGGGGTGTTAGTTGCCTTACAATCACTTTCGACTATTAAAAAGGGCACAAGCCAATCCCATTTCCAATTAAATGAGCCCTTTTCGAAGTTCCTACGACAGCTTCTTCGATACGAAGTGCCCTACTCTAAATGAAAAAAATAATAAATGATAGATTGTGCCTATATCGTTCTTATATGTCCTCAGGGCATAATTTAAAACCCTTGCCTCAAGGGTTGTGGGGGAGTCCTCCTCAAAAAATATTTTTTATCTGGAAATCAACTATGCCGAACAAAATGGCTATCTCAAAATTTTGATTGGATATATTTGGGGGAATAATGGGCGTGGGGGGGGGGGGACTAGTTGCCCTCTAATCCCTTTCGACTATTTAAAAGGGCACTATTCCTTTGAATTTCTAATCGAATGAGTCTTTTTTGAAGTTTTCTATAACAAATCGTTCTATAAAACCTTATATATTCCCAAGGCATGACTTACAGCCTCTACCCTGGGGACTGTGGGGGAGTGCCCTGCATAAAAACATATTTTCCCTCAGGATGTCAACTCCATGTAACCATATTGTTGTTCCCAAATTTGGATTGAGGGTATATCGGGACAAAGTTAGCGCGGGAGGGGTGTTAGTTGCCTTACAATCACTTTTGAATATTAAAAACGGCCCAAGCCACTCAAGTTTTCAATTGAAATTGCTATTTCGAAGTTTTTACGACAAATTCTTCGATATGAAGTGCCCTGCTCTAAAGGAAAAAAAAAAAAATGATACATTGTGCCAACATCGTTCTTATATGCCCTCAGGGCATAACTTAAAACCCTTGTGCCAAGGGTTGTGGGGGAGTGTCCTCCTCAAAAACATATTTTTTATCTGGAAATTAACTACGCTGAACAAAATGGCTATCTCAAAATTTTAATTGGATATGTTTGGGAGAATAATGGGCGCGGGGCAGGGGCTAGTTCCCCTCCAATCACTTTCGACTATTAAGAATGGAACAAGCCCTTTGAATTTCCAATCAAATGAGCCTCTTTTGAAGTTTCTATGACAACGCCTTCTATAAAAACCATATATACCCCAAGATATAGCTTAAAACCCTTGCCCTGAGGGTTGTTGGGGAGTGTCCTCCTCAAAAACGTAATAACGTTTCTATCTGGAAATCAACTACGCTGAAAAAAATGAATATCTCAAAATTTTAATTGGATATGTTTGGGAGAATAATTGGCGCGGGGCAGGGGCTAGTTCCCCTCCAATCACTTTCGACTATTAAGAATGGAACAAGCCCTTTGAATTTCCAATCAAATGAGCCTCTTTTGAAGTTTCTATGACAACGCCTTCTATAAAAACCATATATACCCCAAGATATAGCTTAAAACTCTTGCCCTGAGGGTTGTTGGGGAGTGTCCTCCTCAAAAACGTAAAAACATTTTTATCTGGAAATCAACTACGCTGAACAAAATGGCTATCTCAAAAAGAACTATCTCAAAAATGGCTATCACAAACTTTAATTGGATATATTTGGGGGAATGATGGGCGTGGGGGGGGGGCTACTTGCCCTCCAATCACTTTCGACTATAAAAAAGGGTACTAGCCCTTTGAATTTTCAATCGAATGAGCCTGTTTTGAAGTTTCTAATACAACACCTTCTATAAAAACTTTGTATGCCCCCAGGGAACAACTTACAACCCTTTCGCTGAAGGCTGTGGAAGAGTGTCCTCCTCAAAAACATAACTTCTATCTGGAAATCAACTACGCTGAACAAAATGGCTATCTCAAAATTTTAATTGGATGTCTTTCCGGAAATGGTGGGCGTCGAAGGGGTGTTAGTTGCCTTACAATCACTTTCGATTATTAAAAAGGGCACAATCCACTCCAATTCCCAATTGAATGAGTCCTTTTCGAAATTTCTACGACGACTCTTTGGATACGAAATGCACTGCTCTACAGGAAAAAAATAATAAATGATAGACTGTGCCAATACCGTTCTTATATGCCCCCAGGGCATAATTTAAAACCCTTGCTTCAAAGGGTGTGGGGAAGTATCCTCCTCAAAAATATATTTTTTAATCTGGAAATCAACTATGCTGAACAAAATGGCTATCTCAAAATTTTGATTGGATATATTTGGGGGAATACGGGGCATGGTGGGGGGGACTAGTTGCCCTCTAATCCCTTTCGAATATTAAAACGTGGCACTATTCCTTTGAATTTCCAATCGAATGAGCCTTTTTTGAAGTTTCTACGACAACGCCTTCAATAAAAACCTTATATGCACCCAGGGCATAACTTTAAACCTTTGCCCTGGAGGCTGTGAGGGAGTGTCCTCCTCAAAAACCTAATTTCTATCAGGAAATCAACTACGCTGAACAAAATGGCCATCTCAAAATTTTGATTGGATGTGTTTCGGGAAATGGTGAGCGTGGAAGGGATGTTAGTTGCCTTACAATCACTTTCGACTTTTAGAAAGGGCACAAGCCACTCCAATTTCCAATTGAATGAGTCCTTTCCGAAGTTTTTACGACAATTTCTTCGATACGAAGTACCCTGCTCTATAGGAAAAAAAATAATAAATGATACATTGTGCCAACATCATTCTTATATGCCCTCAGGGCATAACTTAAAACCCTTACCCCAAGGGTTGTGGGGGAGTGTCCTCCTCAAAAACATATTTTTTATCAGGAAATCAACTACGCTGAACAAAATGGCTATCTCAAAATTTTAATTGGATGTGTTTGGGAGGATAATGGGCATGGGGCAGGGACAAGTTCCCCTCCAATCACTTTCGACTATTAAGAATGGAACTAGCCCTTTGATTTTCCAATCAAATGAGCCCCTTTTGAAGTTTCTATGGCAACGCTTTATATAAAAACCGTATATACCCCAGGATATAGCTTAAAACACTTGCCCTTAGGGTTGTTGGGAAATATCTTCCTCAAAAACGTAAGAACGTTTCTATCTGGAAATCAACTACGCTGAACAAAATGGCTATCTCAAAATTTTAATTGGATATATTTGGGGGAATGATGGGAGTGGGGGGGGGGGCTAGTTGCCCTCCAATCAATTTCGACTAATTGAATCGACTCACGTTTCGACTGGTTGGATGTGTTTGGGGGAATGATGGGCGTGGGGGAACTAGCCCTTTGATTTTCCAATCAAATGAGCCCCTTTTGAAGTTTCTATGACAACGCCTTCTATAAAAACCGTATATACCCCAGGATATAGCTTAAAACACTTGGCCTGAGGGTTGTTGGGGAGTATCCTCCTCAAAAACGTAAAAACGTTTCTATCTGGAAATCAACCACGCTGAACAAAATGGCTATCTCATAATTTTAATTGGATATATTTGGGGGACTGATGGGCTTGGGGGGGGGGGCTAGTTGCCCTCCAATCAGTTTCGACTATAAAAAAGGGTACTAGCCCTTTGAATTTCCAATTGAATGAGCCTGTTTTGAAATTTCTACGACAACGCCTTCTATAAAAACCATATATGCCCCCAGGGGATAACTTAAAACCCTTGCCCTGAGGGTTGTGGGGGAGTGTCCTCCTCAAAAACATATTTTCAATCTGGAAAGCAACTACGCTGAACAAAATAGCTATCTCAAAATTTTGATTGGATATATTTGGGGGAATGATGGGCGTGGGGGGGACTAGTTGCCCTCTAATCCCTTTCGACTATTAAAACGGGGCACTATTCCTTTGAATTTCCAATCGAATGAGCCTTTTTTGAAGTTTCTACGACAACGCCTTCTATAAAAACCTTATAAGCCCCCAAGGTATAACTTTCAACCTCTGCCCTGGAGACTGTGGGGGAGTGTCCTCCTCGAAAACATAATTTCTATGTGAAAACCTACTATGCTGAACAATGTGGCTATTTCAAAATTTGGATTGGATGTGTTTTGGGAAATAGTGGGCGTGGAAGTCGCCTTCCAGTCACCTTTGATTATTGTAAAGGGCACAAGCCACTGCAATTTCCAATTGAATGAGTCCTTTTCGAAGTTTTTACGACAATTTCTTCGATACGAAGTACCCTGCTCTATAGGAAAAAAAAATAATAAATGATACATTGTGCCAACATCATTCTTATATGCCCTCAGGGCATAACTTAAAACCCTAAGGGTTGTGGGGGAGTGTCCTCCTCAAAAACATATTTTTTATCAGGAAATCAACTACGCTGAGCAAAATGGCTATCTCAAAATTTTAATTGGATGTGTTTGGGAGGATAATGGGCATGGGGCAGGGACAAGTTCCCCTCCAATCACTTTTGACTATTAAGAATGGAACTAGCCGTTTGATTTTCCAATCAAATAAGCCCCTTTTGAAGTTTCTATGACAACGCCTTCTATAAAAACCGTATATACCCCAAGATACAGCTTAAAACCCTTGCCCTGAGGGTTGTTGGGGAATGTCTTCCTCAAAAACGTAAGAACATTTCTATCTGGAAATCAACCACGCTTAGCAAAATGGT